>NC_084635.1:39530766-39543266 GCF_033978795.1 Nerophis ophidion | reverse complement strand
TTTCATTTTTCACTTCCATATATTTGGTTTTCAGATTCGAACCTTTCAAGTGTTGTGCTTCAACCAGGTGTGCGTCACCACCTGAGAGGGGCGTGGCTTCATGACAGACACTGTGGCAAAAAAAGATCATGTTGCCTTGATTGATTGATTGATACTTTTATTAGTAGATTGCACAGTACAGTACATATTCCCTACAATTGACCACTAAATGGTAACACCCCAATAAGTTTTTCAACTTGTTTAAGTTCATCATGAATTTGCACTAAATTAGTTTTGCTTACAATTTCTTTGTACAATGACAATAAAGATATATTCTATTCTATTCTCTATTGATGGTAGCCTTCAGGGAATGCAGGAATTTAAAGAATTCAAGTCAGCACTTTACGTAGGACCAATTAACTAATTGTAAAAATAATATACTTTAATATAATGTGTTTTGACAGTTTGTCACTTTTCCCACATTATTTAGCCATCCTTGAACGCACCATAGTCCCCACTAACTAAAACACGAGTGTGGGATGTTTGCTTCTCCTGGTTAGTCCACGGTTAAGTGGAGCAAATATGAGAAAAATATTTCGACATTCAAACCCTGTTTCCATATGAGTTGGGAAATTGGGTTAGATGTCAATATAAACAGAATACAATGATTTGCAAATCCTTTTCAACCCATATTCAGTTGAATATGCTACAAAGACAACATATTTGATGTTCAAACTCATAAACTGAATTTTTTTGTGTGCAAATAATCATTAACTTTAAATTTCATGGCTGCAACACGTGCCAAAGTAGTTGGGAAAGGGCATGTTCACCACTGTGTTACATCACCTTTTCTTTTAACAACACTCAATAAACGTTTGGGAACTGAGGAAACTAATTGTTGAAGCTTTGAAAGTGGAATTCTTTCCCATTCTTGTTTTATGTAGAGCTTCAGTCCTTCAACAGTCCGGGGTCTCCGCTGTCCTATATTACGCTTCATAATGCGCCACACATTTTCCATGGGAGACAGTTCTGGACTGCAGGCGGGCCAGGAAAGTACCCGCACTCTTTTTTTTTTTACAAAGTCATGCTTGTAACACTTGTCTTGCTAAAATAAGCAGGGGCGTCCATGATAAAGTTGCTTGGATGACAACATATGTTGCTCCAAAACCTGTATGGACCATTCAGCATTAATGGTGCCTTCACAGATGTGTAAGTTACCCATGCCTTGGGCACTAATGCACCCCCATACCATCACACATGCTGGCTTTTCAACTTTGCGCCTGTAACAATCCGAATGGGTATTTTCCTCTTTGTTCTGGGGGACACCACGTCCTCTGTTTCAGAATATAATTTGAAATGTGGACTCGTCAGACCACAGAACACTTTTCCACTTTGCATGAGTCCATCTTAGATGAGCTCGGGCCCAGCCAAGCCGACGGCGTTTCTGGATGTTGTTGATAAATGGGTTTTGCTATGCATAGTAGAGTTTTAACTTGCACTTACAGATGTAGCGACCAACTGTAGTTACTGAAAGTGGTTTTATGAAGTGTTCCTGAGCCCATGTGGTTATATTCTTTACATACTGATGTCGGTTTAATGCAGTACCGCCTGAGGGATCAATGGTCTGTAATATCATCGCTTACGTGCAGTGATTTCTCCAGATTCTCTGAACTTTTTGATGATTTTACGGACCGTAGATGGTAAAATCCCTAAATTCCTTGCAATAGCTCGTTGAGAAATGTTGTTCTAAAACTGTTCGACAATTTGCTTAAAAAGTGGTGACCCTCACCCCATCCTTGTTTGTGAATTACTTAGCATTTCATGGAAGCTGTTTTTATAGCCAATCATGGCACCCACCTGTTCCCAATTAGCCTGCACACCTGTGGGATGTTCCAAATAAGTGTTTGATGAGCATTCCTCAACTTTATCAGTATTCATTGCCACCTTTCCCAACTTCTTTGTCACGTGTTGCTGGCATCAAATTCTAAAGTTAATGATTATTTGCACCAAAAAAAAAAAGTTTATGAGTTTGAACATCAAATATGTTGTCTTTGTAGCATATTCAACTGAATATGGCTTGAAAATGATTTGCAAATCATTGTATTCTGTTTATATTTACATCTAACACAATTTCCCAACTCATATGGAAACGGGGTCTGTATTACGTTTAGCAAGCTAATAGCTACGATGCTAGAGGACAAGACAAGTTCATGAGAAAAAAACTATCAGTTTCATACAATTTTATGTTAAACAATGACATCACATGACATCATTGAGGGCACGTGACCCTATTTTATTGTTTTTGCTAAGCAGTCTGCCTTCATGCCACGCCCCTCTTAGTTGATGCCACGCCCCTATCAGATGATGACACGCCCACACGCAACATTTGTATAAAAAGTCTAAATCCGGAAAAATTGTTCTTCTAAACCAGGGGTAGGGAACCTATGGCTCTTTTGATAACCCTATCCGGCTCTTGGATAAATCTGAGCTGACGCTGCTCATTACGATAAGTAATGAATAATTCGACTTGTAATGAAAACTAACGTTCAAAATATAAAACATTCTCATGCATTTTTATGTTCAAGAAGTTGCGTTAATGGTAAGAAGCAAGTTATTCATTATTGGTTAGTGTGGGGCTTGCCCTCCTGGGGGTTCTTCAGACCACCAGGCACCGACATGAGAGCCTGTTTCAGGGTTACAATATTGTTTTATTTTTCCAGCATTTGTCTTTTTCTCTTTCGTTCTGGCTCGCACTCTGGCTCAAGCCCCGACCCCGTCTCTCCTCCTACCTGCTGCTTATAAACAAGAGCGACAGGTGATTAGATAACCAGGCCCAGCTGGGCCATCTACGCACATGTCGCTGATTTCGAGGCCGGTCCTGGCAACACCCTGCTTCGCTGCAGGCCCGCAGGCCACGCCCCCTCCACATTTAGCTTCAGAACAACAATGTTTTTAGAAAGAATAGGAGACATGAAATGTTGGTCTTGCTTAAAAATGTACACGTTTACTTGTGTTCAGTGTTAAAAAAAATATTATATGGCTCTTATGGAAATACATTTTCAAGTATTTGGCTTCTTGGCTCTCTCAGCCAAAAAGGTTCCCGACCCCTGTTCTAAACCAAGCAAAAATTTAAACTGGAAAAACCAAAAGGTCAAGTTAAAAAAAGGTAAAAAAAAAACTTTATTCCTTCAATTTCCAGAGTGAATGATGATTATATTCCACCTGAAAAATGTGTGTGCATTTATTTTTATTTTCAAAAATACTGATTTTTTTTGTTTTTTTTGGTCATAATTCAATATCAAAACTAGATTATTCAGTTTCAAGGTTTTTTTTTTTTTAAATACAAAAGTGGTTTAAAATGTAAATATAATTCAATACTAATGAATAAATAAAGTGCCTGTGGATGCAGATGAAAGAAAATTAAAAGACTGACAAGTTGTTTATAGATTCTTGCCAATGAATGTAAAAGTGATTACCAAAAAACGATCTTTGACTCGCTTTTTAGCAGCAGATTCATGATTCCTACAAACACCAAAGCTGTCAAATAGACGATCTTTGACTCGCGTTTTAGCAGCAGATTCATGAAAACAGCAGAGCTCCTGCAAAGTTGATTTTCCCTCAGCTTTTGTAAATCTTGATAAAAAATGAATCTTGATTACAATTAAATGTCACCACGGAGGTTGTCAGGAATATTCAAAATAAAAATAATGATGTAAGTTTCCTTGAAAAAAAAAAAACATTTTAGTTTGAATAACTTTACGGTTTTATTTGTCATGTTTTCTCTGCTAAATCCTGTTTATGTTTTGGACTTTCGAAATCTTTTTATTTTTAATTAAAAAAATACAACTTAAAATGAAAAAGCAACAGCTAATTTTTAAAATATTTATATTTTCAATTGACATTTCATACAACAAAAAATAAGAATTCATCAGAAATGAAAAACACTTTTATTTTTATGAAGGGAACAGGACCGGAAGCGGAAGTTGCTTTTTAAAAACACAACCGCGGACTGGCCTCGCAGGGACAGAATACAACGTGGTGTTATGTCCTGCTTCACAAAGATCACATCACCTTCTTTTGTGTAGAAATATACTTTTATGCAGATAAATATCACACAAAAACACAATTTTCTCCGATAGACCAGCCCGTCGTCTTGTCGACAGCTAGCAACTTCCGTTTCCGGTTTTGTAGTCAATTGTTGTTTTTGGTCTTTTCGTGCGTTTCTGCTAACGTCTAATTTTTGTTATATAAAATACAAAATATTTTTTAGATGTAGTTATTGCTTTTTGACATTTAAAATGAAAAGCACTTCATTTGTCGATTCGATGTTTTGTATTTAAAAAATATACGATTAAACCAATCATTTGTTCATATAACATTGACATTTGACCGCCATGTATTTTCTTTGGCTCCCTCTTGTGGCGAAAACGACACACTGCAGGTCTTTCAACCACATGGTCTTTTTCGAGCTTCTTTTCAGTAAACTATGTTCAATGTAAACTATCTTCAATATAAACTATGTTTCATGTCTTCCACACAGGAAATAAAGTGTGTTTATTCTGTCTACTCATGTTCTGTTGCACTTACAAAAACACAAAAGTTCATTTCAACACCATGTTTTATTTCAGATGGCAAAAAAACTAAAAAATATTTCCGTAAAAAACCAAGTATGAGGACCAGCTCTTTTTTGGACTTGTGCAGGCCGGGTCTGATGAACAGATGCATGCTGGGATTTGAAACACCGGAATCTAAAATCTAAATTGGACTCTGGGTTTGCTTTTAGGAGAGTTTGGAGCAGGGGTGTCCAAAGTGTGGCCCCAGTCTAAAATGACTGTGAAAAAAACAAACATAAAAAGTGGAATATAGGAGCAAACAAGTCAGTTCAAGAAGAGAAAGTTGCAAGTTAAAATCCAATTAAACACAATGTTTCTTTAAAACTCTCATTGCTCATAAAATAATAATGAATCAAAATCAATGTTATATACTATTGACTTATTCAAGGCACTAATCATGTTTGAAATGTTTTTGGGGGAGACTATTGTCGTATAAAAAGTTTTCTTTGACAAAAAGGGCCACTATAAATAAAATTTTATTATCGAAGGATCGATCTGAAATTCCAGTTGTGATCAAAATGATTCAACCCCCACACAATTTTGGTGTTTTAGCAAGTTGGACATTTATTCCGTATTTTGTTTATAGTCATATCAAATAAAGATGTGTCAAATAGACTAATGCAACTCAAAAGAGCAAAAAAGCACATTTTTCTTAATATGTCATTGCCAAAATGATTCAAGCCCCTAGTTCCATGCATCTTTAGTACTTAGTAGAACAGTAATGACATCCTTCAAAGGTGATACATCAGCTTCTTGCAAGCATCTACAGGTATTTTAGCCCATTCCTCTTGGGCAAAGGCCTCCAGTTCATTCATATTCTTGGGCTTGCGTGCTGCAACTGCCTTCTTCAAGTCCCACTAGAGGATTTAGGTCTGGCCACTGTGAAGGCCACTCCAGAGTCTTCCAGCCCTTCTTCTGCAACCACTCTGATGTTGATTTGGAGGTATGCTTGGGATCCTTGTCCTGTTGGAAGGTCCAACGTCTCCCAAGCCTCAGCTTCCTCACTGACTTCATAACATTTGCAGCTAATATATCCTGCTAGGAAATAGAATTCATAATGCCTTGAACGCGCTGGGGATTCCCGGTACCTGAGGCAGAGAAACAGCCCCAGAGCATGATTGACCCCCGGGCACCATGCTTAACAGTAGGCAAGGTGTTCTTCTCTTTGTAAGCTTCATTTTTTCTCCTCCAGACATAACGTTGATTCATAGGCCCAAAGAGTTTCACTTTTGTCTCATCACTCCATAGAACAGTTTCCCAAAACCTTTGGGGTTTGTGCAGATGATTTTTGGCATCCTGGAGTTTATTATCTTGTGCCTGGTAGTCAGAAGTGGGGTGCGCCTGGGAGTTCTGGCATGGAGGCCTTCATCTCGTAGTGCACACCTTATTGTCTGGGACGAAACCTGCGTTCCCCCCTCTGCAATGTCCTGTTGTAGTTCCTCAGCTGTTACCTGGGGGTTTTTCACCACTGTACACTTCAAATACCGGACAGCATCCTCTTACTACCACGCCCAGGTAGTGTTTCCACTGTTCCTTTAGCTTTAAACTTGCGAATTATGCTCCCAACTGTGTCTCTTGGAATGTGTAATGTCTTTGCTATTTTCTTATATCCATATCCTCCTCTCTTGACTTCTTTGACCACTCCCTGGACTTCACCATGTTGCAAATACACCATTGACCATCTACAAGAAGCTGAGCATCACAGTCTTTTTCCAATCAGTTTAATTGTTGCTCGTTATGGTTCTAATCACATCTACAGGTGTTTTCAACACCTGATGTAAAATACCTTATTCAAATTCTGTTCTTAAGAGTTATGATCTTCAAAGGGGTTGAATAACATTGTCAATGAGATATTAAGAGAAATGACAGTTTGGTATGTTACAAAATATAATGTAATTCAAGTTGCATTTGTCTATTTAATGCATCTTTATTTGATATGACTATAAACAAAATACGGAATAAATGTCCAACTTGCAAAAACACCAAAATTGTGTGGGGGTTGAATAATTTTGATCACAACTGTGGGTGTTGAACAATAAAAACAATCAAATAAAATAGGACTTATTCTTAAGATTGAACAATTCTGAGTCCCCGAGAACAAACTTGAGGGGAGCCCTTAAAGGTAAGAAAAAAAAAGGTAAACAATTAAATATATTGTGTTGGTTTAGAAAGTGAAATTGCTGAAAATGCCCCCCGGAGACCCTCAGTGGGACACTTTGGACACGCCTGCTTGGGACTAAGAGCAGCCGAGATAAGACTTTCATTATGGTCAACAGCGACACCCGGTGGAACATTCTAGTGATGCAGGACACCACCGAGTTTGCTGGGAAAAAGGCACGCAACTGAATGTGGAAAGATGACGTATTAAATGTGTCATTTATGATAATTATAATTGGATACTGGAATACACACCTGTTATTAAGTGTGTCATTAATTATAATTAAATACACACCTGTTATTAAATGTGTCATTAATTATAATTATAATTAAATACACAACTGTTATTAAATGTGTCATTAATTAAAATTAAATACACACCTGTTATTAAATGTGTCATTAATTATAATTATAATTGAATACACACCTGTTATTAAATGTGTCTTTAATTAAAATTAAATACACAAATGTTATTGTGTCATTAATTATAATTATAATTGAATACACACCTGTTATTAAATGTGTCATTAATTAAAATTATAATTAAATACACAAATGTTATTAAATGTGTCATTAATTATAATTATAATTAAATACACAACTGTTATTAAATGTTTCATTGATTATAATTATAATTACACACGTGTTATTAAATGTGTCATTAATTAAAATTAAATACACAACAGTTAAGTGTGTCATTAATTATAATTAAAATTGAATACACACCTGTTATTAAATGTGTCATTAATTATAATTATAATTAAATACACACGTGTTATTAAATGTGTCATTAATTAAAATTAAATACACAACTGTTATTAATGTGTCATTAATTATAATTAAAATTAAATACACAACTGTTATTAAATGTGTCATTAATTATAATTATAATTGAATACACACCTGTTATTAATGTGTCATTAATTATAATTATAATTGAATACACACCTGTTATTAATGTGTCATTAATTATAATTATATACACACGTGTTATTAAATGTGTCATTAATTAAAATTAAATACACAAATGTTATCAAATGTGTCATTAATTATAAATAGGATAGGATTAGACACAATGTCATCATTATTCAAAAAATTATTTATTTAATCTGACTTAATTAATGATACGATGAGGTCATTATTTGAAGATGTATTTATTTAATCCGACTTAATTAATGACAACAATAATTATTCAAAGATGTATTAATTAATTTGACTAAAAGACACAATGATGTCCCTATCAAAAAAATATTTATTTAATCTGACCTAATTAATGACAACAATAATTATTCAAGATGTAGTTATTTCGGACTTAATGACACAATAAAGTCATTATTCAAAGATGTATTAATTAATCTGACTTAATGACACAATGATGTCATTATTCAAAAAAATATGTAATTAATTCAACTTAATTAATGACACGGTGAGGTAATTATTTAAAGATGTATTTATTTAATCCGACTTAATTAATGACAATAATTATTCAAAGATGTATTAATTAGACTAAATGACACAATGATGTCATTATCAAAAAAATATTTATTTAATCTGACCTAATTAATGACAACAATAATTATTCAAATATGTATTCATTTAATCGGATTTAATGACACAACGTCATTATTCCAAAAAATATTTATTTAATCTGACTTAATTAATGACACGATGAGATAATTATTTAAAGATGTATTTATTTAATCTTAATGACAACAATAATTATTCAAAGATGTATTAATTAATCTGACTTAATGACACAATGATGTCATTATTCAAAAAAATATTTAATTAATTCAACTTAATGACACGGTGAGGTAATTATTGAAAGATGTATTTATTTAATCCGACTTAATTAATGACAATAATTATTCAAAGATGTATTAATTAATTTGACCTAATGACACAATAATGTCATTATCCCCAAAAATATTTATTTAATCTGACATAATGATAACAATAATTATTCAAAGATGTATTTATTTCGGACTTAATGACACAATGTCATTATTCAAAACATTATTTATTTAATCTGACATAATTAATGACAACAATAATTATTGAAAGATGTATTTATTTAATCTGACATAATTAATGACAACAATAATTATTGAAAGATGTATTTATTTAATCCGACTTAATTAATGACAACAGTAATTATTGAAAGATGTGTTTATTCAATCTGACTTAATTAATGACACAATGATGTCATTACTCCACCTTTGAGCTGCTGACAAAGGACATCCAAGTGAAAAGTTGGACTGTTTTTATTCGTAAGTGAGATTCCAAATGTAGTCAGCGGTTGCTTGGCAACTTGCACGTATTTCCTCTTTGGTCACCTGGCAACAACAGCATGTTGCTGTGCTAACCAATGAATGCCCGGCGTAACTCCTAATAGTATACAAAATAAAATATTCTTAAATAGGTTTTATACAAACATTGCATGAAAAATAGAACGGTATCAAAAGAGGCCGGAGTCCGAGGGCGGGCGTCAGTGCGCCTTGAAGGCCAGACTGTGGGCCAGAGGGAAGGAGTAGGCCTTACCCAGCACCAGGCGGTCTCTCAGCAGCTTGAAGAGGACGTAGTAGTTGCAGAAGAGGATCAGGCCCAGGGACAGAGTGTTGTTCCAGCGCTCCGAGCGCAGCAGGGAGTACAACTGGTACAGGACCACGCTGGACTCGATCCAGATCAGCAGGTTCAGGATCCGCAACGGCTTGTGGAACAGAAACTGCAAGCAAGAAGACCGCAAGTCGGTGCTTGGCAAACCTTTTCCCACAGGCTAGAACCTCGGTAGACACTTGACTCTCTCACAGTTATGTTAAATGTTAGAATACAGGAGCATAGTACACCCGAGTTGTCATTAAACACACCACTGACAACACTTGTCTCTCTGAGTTTCAACAAAGTTATGTTAAATGTTAGAATACAGGAACATAGTACACCTAAGTAGTCATTAAACACACCTCAGTAAACACTTGACTCTCTCTTAGTTCCAACAAAGTTGTTAAATGTTAGAATACAGGAGCATAGTACACCCAAGTAGTCATTGACCAAAACACTTGACTCTCTCCTAGTTCCAAAGTTATGTCAAATGTTAGAATACAGGAGCATAGTACGCCCAAGTAGTCATTGAACACACCACTTGACTCTCTCCTATTTCCAAAGTTATGTTAAATGTTAGAATACAGGAGCATAGTATACCTATGTAGTCATTAAAAACACAGAAAACACTTGGTACCACCAAAATGACCAACGTTAGAATACAGTGGCGTAGTAGGTCTAAGTAGTAATTAAAAACACACACAAAACACTTGGCTCTCCAAGTACCAAGAAAGTTATGTTAAATGTTAAAATACAGTAGCATAGTATACAATAAGTAGTCATTAAAAACAAAACCGAAAACACTTGGCTCTCGAAGCACCGCCTTAGTAGACACTTGACTCTCTCCCAGTTATGTTAAATGTTAGAATACAGGAGAATAGTACACCCAAGTAGTCATTAAACACACCACAGACAACACTTGTCTCTCTGAGTTCCAACAAAATTATGTTAAATGTTAGAATACAGGAGAATAGTACACCCAAGTAGTCATTAAACACACCACAGAAAACACTTGTCTCTCTGAGTTCCAACAAAGTTGTTAAATGTTAGAATACAGGAGCATAGTACACCCAAGTAGACATTAAACACACCACTGACAACACTTGTCTCTCTGAGTTCCAACAAAGTTATGTTAAATGTTAGAATACAGGAACATAGTACACCTAAGTAGTCATTAAACACACCACAGACAACACTTGACTCTCTCTCTGAGTTCCAACAAAGTTATGTTAAATGTTAGAATACAGGAGCATAGTACACCCAAGTAGTCATTAAACACACCACAGTCAACACTTGTCTCTCTCTCTGAGTTCCAACAAAGTTATGTTAAATGTTAGAATACAGGAGCATAGTACACCCAAGTAGTCATTAAACACACCACTGACAACACATGTCTCTCTGAGTTCCAACAAAGTTATGTTAAATGTTAGAATACAGGAGCATAGTACACCTAAGTAGTCATTAAACACACCTCAGTAAACACTTGAATTTCTCCTAGTTCCAACAAAGTTGTTAAATGTTAGAATACAGGAGCATAGTACACCTAAGTAGTCATTGAACACACCACTTGACTCTCTCCTAGTTCCAAAGTTATGTTAAATGTTAGAATACAGGAGCATAGTACACCCAAGTAGTCATTAAACACACCACTGACAACCCTTGTCTCTCTGAGTTTCAACAAAGTTATGTTAAATGTTAGAATACAGGAGCATAGTACACCTAAGTAGTCATTAAACACACCACTGGCAACATTTATGTTAAATGTTAGAATACAGGAGCATAGTACACCTAAGTAGTCATTAAACAAACCACTGGCAACATTTATGTTAAATGTTAGAATACAGGAGCATAGTACACCTAAGTAGTCATTAAACACACCACAGACAACACTTGTCTCTCTGAGTTCCAACAAAGTTATGTTAAATGTTAGAATACAGGAGCATAGTACACCTAAGTAGTCATTAAACACACCTTAGTAAACACTTGACTCTCTCCTAGTTCCAACAAAGTTATGTTAAATGTTGGAATACAGGAGCATAGTACACCCAAGTAGTCATTAAACACACCACTGACAACATTTATGTTAAATGTTAGAATACAGGAGCATAGTACACCTAAGTAGTCATTAAACACACCACAGACAACACTTGTCTCTGAGTTCCAACAAAGTTATGTTAAATGTTAGAATACAGGAGCATAGCACACTTAAGTAGTCATTAAACACACCTTAGTAAACACTTGACTCTCCTAGTTCCAACAAAGTTATGTTAAATGTTGGAATACAGGAGCATAGTACACCCAAGTAGTCATTAAATACACCACAGACAACACTTGTCTCTCTGAGTTCCAACAAAGTTACGTTAAATGTTAGAATACAGGAGCATAGTACACCTAAGTAATCATTAAAAACACAGAAACCACTTGGCTCTCCAAGTACCACCATAATGACCAACGTTAGAATACAGTAGCGTAGTAGACCTGAGTAGTCATTAAAAACAAAACCGAAAACACTTGCCTCTCAAAGCACCGCCTTAGTGACCAATGTTGGAATACAGTAGCGTAGTAGACCTCAGTAAGTAGTCATTAAAAACAAGGACTACCATAATGACAACATTAAAATACAGTAGCGTAGACCAAGGTAGTCATTTAAAACACAAAGAAAACACTTGTCTCTCCAAGTACCAACTTAGTGACCAATGTTAGAATACAGTAACATAGTAGACCTAAGTAGTCATAAAAAACACACAGATAGCACTTGTCTCTCCAAGTACCACCATAGTGACCAATGTTAGAATACATTAGCGTAGTAGGTCTAAGTAGTCATTAAAAAATTACCAAGTGTAGCATAAATTCCTATGAGCTGCTACTTTTTTTTCCTACACTTTGAACCCTGCAGCTTAAAAAGCGGTGTGTTGACTTCATGAATGTTTCTTGGCTGACAACCATTATGCAAATAGTTGAACAAACAAACAAACAAACAAGCAGACAGACTGTAAAGGTGTGATTCTGTTTGTGCTATGACAAGTGTGCTCACAGCATGTGCTGCAATGTCCGTCCATTTTATGCTTTTTAACGGAAGTAGAAGTGCCGGTCCGTCTTCTAGCCGTCCATAGCGTGTCTCCTCGTTTAGATTCTTCATTCATAATTCCAAGC
>NC_084635.1:39518266-39528266 GCF_033978795.1 Nerophis ophidion | reverse complement strand
ACTCACATAAAAGATTGCGTGAATGATACTCACATAAAAGATTGCGTGAATGATACTCACATTAAAGATTGCGTGAATGATACATTAAAGATTGCGTGAATGATACATAAAAGAATGTGTGAATGATACTCACATAAAAGATTGCATGAATGATACTCACATAAAAGATTGCGTGCATGATACTCACATAAAATATTGCGTGAATGATACTTACATAAAAGATTGCATGAATGATACTCACATAAAAGATTGCATGAATGATACTCACATAAAAGATTGCATGAATGATACTCACATAAAAGATTGCGTGCATGATACTCACATAAAATATTGTGTGAATGATACTCACATAAAAGACTGAATGAATGATACTCACATAAAAAAATGACTGCATGAATGATACTCACATAAAAAGTATGCATGAATGATACTCACATAAAAAAAGACTGCATGAATGATACTCACATAAAAAAAAGACTGCATGAATGATACTCACATAAAAGACTGCATGAATGATACTCACATAAAATATTGCGTGAATGATACTTACATAAAAGATTGCATGAATGATACTCACATAAAAGATTGCATGAATGATACTCACATAAAAGATTGTGTGAATGATACTCACATAAAATATTGTGTGAATGATACTCACATAAAAGACTGAATGAATGATACTCACATAAAAAAATGACTGCATGAATGATACTCACATAAAAAGACTGCATGAATGATACTCACATAAAAAAAAGACTGCATGAATGATACTCACATAAAAAAAGACTGCATGAATGATACTCACATAAAAGACTGCATGAATGATACTCACATAAAATATTGTGTGAATGATACTCACATAAAAGATTGTGTGAATGATACTCACATAAAAGACTGCATGAATGATACTCACATAAAATATTGTGTGAATGATACTCACATAAAAGACTGCATGAATGATACTCACATAAAATATTGTGTGAATGATACTCACATAAAAGACTGAATGAATGATACTCACATAAAAGGCTGCATGAATGATACTCACATAAAAAAAAGACTGCATGAATGATACTCACATAAAATATTGTGTGAATGATACTCACATAAAAGACTGCATGAATGATACTCACATAAAAAATGACTGCATGAATGATACTCACATAAAAAAAGACTGCATGAATGATACTCACATAAAAAAAGACTGCATGAATGATACTCACATAAAAAAGACTGCATGAATGATACTCACATAAAAGACTGCATGATTGATACTCACATACAAAAAAAAGACTGCATGAATGATACTCACATAAAAAAAAGACTGCATGAATGATACTCACATAAAAAAATGACTGCATGAATGATACTCACATAAAAAAAAGACTGCATGAATGATACTTACATAAAAAAAAGACTGCATGAATGATACTCACGTAAAAAAAGACTGCATGAATGATACTCACATAAAAAAAGACTGCATGAATGATACTCACATGAAAGATTGCATGAATGATACTCACATAAAAGATTGCGTGAATGATACTCACATAAAAGACTGCATGAATGATACTCACATAAAATCTTGAATGTGAAACATCGGAGGGAAGAGCGACATTATAGGCTCCAACTGCTTTATAGACGCAGCGATTGTGTCGTACCAACACTCCCGGAGGCCAGATAGCACCTTCTGACCACCTGTTAAAAGAAAGAACAAGGTGAGGTGGTGTGCGCGTGCCAGCGGCGGGTCGGGGGTGGCGCTCACAGGTGCTGAGGTGCGTTACTGTAGGAGCCGTGCTCCAACTTCTGCCACCGGCCCAGGTGAGCGGCGGAGCGGTGCAGCAGGTCGCAGTAGCTGGGAGGCAGCAGCTGGTTCATCAGCATCACAAAGGCGTTGATCCACACCATGATCAGGTGCTCACATGACCAGCGCATGTCGTAATACTGCGTGCTCTGCGGGAGGGACAACATGAAGGTCGCGTGGCAGGCGGCCAGAAGACGGCGGCTCACCTTCACGAAGCAGAGCGGCAAAAAGGCCACGTAATAGGCGCTGAACAGCGAGTTGAAGAGCACTTCCTTGATCCGCCGGTTGAAGTCGCTCTTCAGCTCCTCCACCTCCGAGCGGATCATCTCTGGGGTGTGGGTGTGTGTGTGCGGCGGGCAGGTGTGTGTGGGCATGTGCGGGGGCGCGGAGAACTGTTCCCGCAGGTTCTCCCGTAGGAGTAAGAGGAAGTCCCGGGGCCGAAAGAAGGGGGTCTCTGCTAGATCCAACTGCTGCTGATCGGGCGAATAGTCGCAGTCCGCCGCAGACGTCTGGCTCTTGGGGCCCTCCTGGTGGAAACAGCAGAGTGGCACGTACACGCCAAACCTGCCAGGGGAACAACATTGCTTTGCTGTCAAGTAACAGGCGTCACAAAAGTTTAGCTTGTCAATATTGTTGCATTATTTTGATAATGATTAGACTGTTGATCCATTGCCCCCTTTTCTGTGTGTGTGTGTATAAATACATGCATACATATATACATACATATATATATATATATACATACATATATATTTTTTTTATATATATGTGTGAATGTGAGTGTGAATGTTGTCTATCTGTGTTGGCCCTGCAATGAGGTGGCGACTTCAAAAAGTTCTATTTTGGTTTCATCTGACCACATGACATTCTCCCAATCCTCTGCTGTATCATCCATGTATCCATTTTGGTATAAACTCAACTGGTCGTGTTTGGAGGAAGAAGAATACTGAGTTGCATCCCAAGAACACCACACCTACTGTGAAGCATGGGGGTGGAAACATCATGCTTTGGGGCTGTTTTTCTGCTAAGGGGACAGGACGATTGATCCGTGTTAAGGAAAGAATGAATGGGGCCATGTATCGTGAGATTTGGAGCCAAAACCTCCTTCCCTCAGTGAGAGCTTTGAATGGTTGACCAAATATTTATTTTCCACCATCATTTACAAATAAATTATTTAAAATTCCTACAATGTGAATTCCTGGATTTTTTTTTTCACATTCTGTCTCTCACAGTTGAAGTGTACCTATGATGAAAATTACAGACTTGCACAATCGCTGGCTGACTAAACACTTTTTTGCCCCACTGAATATATATATATATATATATATATATGTATATATATATATACATATATATGTATGTATATATATATATATACATATATATGTATATATGTATATATATACATATATATGTATATATGTATATATATACATATATATATATATATACATACACACACATATACATGTATATATATATATATATATATATATATATACATGTATATGTGTATGTATATATATATATATATATATATATATATATAAATAATAAATGGGTTGTACTTGTACAGCGCTATTCTACCTTCAAGGTACTCAAAGCGCTTTGACACTACTTCCACATTTACCCATTCACACACACATTCACACACTGATGGAGGGAGCTGCCATGCAAGGCGCCAACCGGCACCCATCAGGAGCAAGGGTGAAGTGTCTTGCTCAGGACACAACGGACGTGATGAGGTTGGTACTAGGTGGGATCTGAACTAGGGACCCTCGGGTTGCGCACGGCCACTCTCCCCGTCCCTATATGTATATATATATATATATACATACACTCATATATATATATATATATATATATATATAGTACATATTTTGTGCTCGTCACATCCTCGCTGCTGGATTCTGCCGGCTAAAAGATGACATCAAGTATGTTAGACAAGTACAATTCGTCAATTTCCCTCGGGATCAATAAAGTATCTTTTGTTATAAAAAACTTGTATTTCTTTGGAAAAAAAGGGCATTAAATATATACAAAAGCAAATGTATGGTAACGTATAGATCTGAAGTTCATATATTAATATTCAAATGTTGACAGTAAAAAAAAATGCTTGAGCCCATTTAGGGTTCCAAGGATCTCTAACATTCACCAACATTGAGGGGAGCCCTATTGGTTTTGAAGATGAAAAATATCTAAAATGCCCCGTGCATGATTTTATCTTTCAGTGCAAAAGTTTGGACGCCCCTGTAGTAAACACACACATGACAAGATGGCAGAAGCTGGGAAACCATTTAGACTCACGGGTATCCTATGAAGAGCAGGTTGAGGACCGAGTGGTTCTTGCAGAGGTTGACCAGGGTCCAGCAGAGAACCCAGCCACACAAGGTGAGAAGACAGAGTCTGGCGGCGATCAGGACCACGTAGCCCACAAGGGAGCCCCTGCTGCTCT
This sequence comes from Nerophis ophidion, assembly GCF_033978795.1. Classification (NCBI taxonomy): domain Eukaryota; kingdom Metazoa; phylum Chordata; class Actinopteri; order Syngnathiformes; family Syngnathidae; genus Nerophis; species Nerophis ophidion. The sequence goes on along the minus strand of NC_084635.1, from coordinate 39,524,007 downwards.
GAGACACCTGTGCACAGAGGCGGGAACATTGGTCTCCTTGAATGTCTTTGGGCAGATAAAACAGCAGGTGACCTGCTTGACCTCGGAAACTATCTTCCACACCAGCCTCCTGGCCAACATGACGGTGATGAAGATGGCCAGGTGGTAGTCCATCAGATGGAAGTTCTGCAGGAAACACAAACAGGTCAAACAGTGGATGTAGGCTTTGTGTTGGAGGACAGGATTCATCTTGGACTTGGGGGAAAAAAAGGAGGAAAAACTGACTGGACTTCTAAAGCCAGGATTCCTGCTCTCAGCAATGGAAGGAGGCAACATCTCTGTGCATTATTTCATAGAAAGACCATTAATAGGGTCCGCCAGGCCCTTTGCAAAGGACTCCACAGGAGTCCTTTGCAAAGGGCCAAGGACCCTATTGAAACTGCTGTGTTTTATTATTATTCCGCACCTACACGCTGTAATTTGACCCCCTTAACATGCTTCAAAACTCACCAAATTTGACACACACGTCGGTATAGCAAACCTTCCCAACATATTAAGCAACCAATCCCCCAAAATGAAAATTGCGCTCTAGCGCCCCCTACGAAAAAATTACAGACAAAACTGCATGTAACTTCTGTTTGGAATGTCATAGCGACATGAAACAAAAACTCCTATGTAGGTCTGACTTAGACCCAATTTTCATACAATCACTTCTTTCAGCAAAAATGTACAGGAAGCTAGCAAAAACCCCTTCAAAATAAAATTTTCGCCAAAAATGCAATTATTTCCTCTTTGCGCTGTAATTCGACCCCTTTAAAATGCTTCAAAAGTCACCAAACTTGGCGCACACATAAGGACTGGCGAATATTGTGATCTAATGAAAAAACCAAACCCCGAAACTCAAAATTGCGCTCTAGCGCTATTTTTGAATAAAACACTGAAAAAACTGCTCCTAGGAAGAAAACACAGACAAAATTGCTTGTAACTTCCGGTAAGAATGTCGGAGAGACATTAAACAAAAACCTCTATGTAGGTCTCGCTTAGGCCTACATTTCATAGATTGACAACCCCCAACAAAAATCAACAGGAAGTTTGCAATCCCCCCTTCAAAACAAAAGTTTTGTAAAAACCGGTCACCTTTCTTCAAACATTATCTCCTCTGAGTGCGTTTGTTGTTTTGGCTTCAAACTCGCACAGGAGAGAGATTGAACCCTTCTGATTAAAAGTATGGAACAGAGTTTTGATAAGTTCTCAGGTTTTGATTTTACGCGCCTTCAAAGAACCCCTGTGCAAAGTCTCCTAAAAAAATTAATTTTTGCCTCTTTGAGCTGTTATTTGACCCCCTTAAAATGCTTCTAAACTCACCAAACTTGACACACACATCAGGTCTGGCAAAAATTGCGATCTGATGAAAAAACCTAACCTCAGAACTCAAAATTGAGCTCTACCGCCCCCCTAGGAATACAACACGGACAAACTGCTCCTAGGAAGAAAACACAAGACAAAACTGCTTGTAATTTCCGGTAGGAATGTCAGAGAGACATGAAACAAAAAACACTATGTAGGTCTCACTTAGACCTACATTTTAATAATTAACATACTTTAGCAAAAATCAACAGGAAGTTTGATATTTTCACTTCAATACAACAAGTGCATTACTTTCACAATGCATTAGATTCTCAAAATAGTGGCACCAAGGCGTCTTCTAACGCTTATCCGGCCGTGGGTCTCGGGGGCAGCAGCCAAAGGCGGACCCGACCAACGCTGCTTGCAGCTTTAATTTTACATTGCTTCCTATGGAGAAATGTGCTTTGACTTACACACTAGAGAAACTATTTAAGTTTGTAAATGGAGGCTCCACTGTATGCTGGGTACAGGCATGTTCTAGGAACTGTTGGTCACCTGGCACGGACTACATAGAAATATTTTCAGTATTTACCGGAAAGGTCCCAAAGATCGTGGACAGGTGGGGTTGGTTTATTGTAAAGAATACTGAGTGATTAGTTCATTGTAAAATAAGGAGTCTTCATGCATTTTGTACAGTAAAGATCTGAAAAAAATAAACATATACTTAAAGGGGAACTGCAACTTTTTGGGGGGAATTTTGTTCACAATTATGAAAGACAAAAACACTGAATCATTTCCGGGGCTGACTTATTCCACGCATTGATTTCTGTTTCCATAGCAACACACTTCTGACGGGTTCCTACTTCCGAATACAAAACGCTTGTGTGTTGGTAGTAAAACAAAGACGCTTATTTTTGGACAAACAGGGATTTACAACCTTATCTTTTTGAAGCTGAATATACGGAGGAGGAAATGCTGCTTCTACAAGCCAGCACGAAGGAAGAGTGAGACTTGGAGCGGACGAAAACCGAGAATGTGAAGCAAAAGTGGCATAGCTCGGTTGGTAGAGTGGCCGTGCCAGCAACTTGAGGGTTGCAGGTTCGATTCCCGCTTCCGCCATCCTAGTCACTGCCGTTGTGTCCTTGGGCAAGGCACTTTACCCACCTGCTCCCAGTGCCACCCACACTGGTTTAAATGTAAAATTAGATATTGGGTTTCACTATGTAAAGCGCTTTGAGTCACTAGAGAAAAGCGCTATATAAATATAATTCACTAAATTCACTAAAGTGACTCGAAGCGGCAAATGTAGAATTTGGAGAAAAGCTATTTCGACATAAATGGAGTGCTTACCCAAATAAATCGTAAAAAAGTCCCCAGCCAGCTAGATCGGACGAACAACTGTCTATTGAATGAGTCACACCATAGACCATGATACACGCAGCACATCATGCGTGTTATTACAACTACAGTAGAGTGAGAGTGAGGTGAAAGTAACGACACAACAAATATGGGATTTGGAGCCAAGCTATTTCAACATAAATGGAGTGCTTACCCAAATAAACCAGGAAAAACGTTGCATGTAGCAGCACATCATGCGTGTTATTACAACTACAGTACATACACTGTCTGGCTAGCTGTGTACAACCAAAACATGAAATAATACTTTACAGACACTGTAATATGATGTTTTTCACTCCGTACAGATTGGTGTCCTATCACAGTGTTGTGTTACCAACTCAAACACGTTATTTTTTATATCTTTCAGTAATTAGCTTAGTGTTCACTCTCACAATAACAATGTTGCTAGTTTGTTATTATACATGTTACACAACATAAATTAAGTATTGTTGATGCTTTTTGAAAGCATTTTAAAGTGATTTAGAGGTAGAATTGGTTGCTAACATTAGCTGCATTACTAGCCACCAAGAATGAGACCATTTTTACATGTTAGAAAGCGGGGAAAAAACAACATTTTAGCATCTTTTCTCTTCATGATGATTGTGAAGGAAAGGCTAAATTCCCAAAAAGTGCAGCTCCCCTCTGCTCGAACAGTAGTAGCACCAACACAAAAAGTACTAGAGAAAGTGAGTAAATGAAGAGTATTTTCCTTACGAGTGAGGTAGAGGCCGGCGGGTGGCTGTAAGGGTACCACCACACGGTCTTGTAGATGTTGATGTACTGGACAAACAAGGCCACCAGCAAGTAAAAAAAGAGGAGGAACTCGAAGAGCAGGTTACTGTCCAGCGGGAGCTCGGGAATCCTGGAGTGGCGGACGGGCTCCGGCGTTATGAGGGCTGAGATGGGTGGTGCGGACAGACCCACAGAGTTACTGTTCCTGCAAGACAACACACACCTGCAGTCAGAATAAACATCTTCTAACATCTCAGAAGCTTCAAACGTGACAAACATTCCCCCCGAAAAACACTTTATAGGGATGGGTACCCTTAGGGTGCACTACCAATCCTTGCCACCGGGACTAAATGGTACCAATTTTCAGTACTTTGATGCGTGTTAATAAATATTATTTGTTTTTGCTAATATAATCTCTTTTTTTAATGCAACATTTAAAAACATAACTGGTATATCTTAAAGGGGAACATTATCACAATTTCAAAAGGGTTAAAAACAATAAAAATCAGTTCCAAGTGGCTTGTTGTATTTTTTGAAGTTTTTTTCAAAATTTTACCGGTTCCGGAATATCCCTAAATAAAGCTTTAAAGTGCCTTATTTTCGCTATCTTCGAAACCACTATCCATTTCCCTGTGACGTCATACAGTGCTGCCAATACAAACAACATGGCGGTTACCACAGCAGGATATAGCGACATTAGTTCGGATTCAGACTCGGATTTCAGCGTCTTAAGCGATTCAACAGATTACGCATGTATTGAAACAGATGGTCTGAGTATGGAGGCAGATAGTGAAAACGAAATTGAAGCTATTGAGCGAATAGCTATTGACGCTATTGGGTGTACCTAATGAAGTGGCCCATAGCATGGCTGCCTTATTAGCATCGCCGGTAAAATGTGCGGACCAAACGATCAGGACTTTCGCATCTTGTGACACTGGAGCAACTTAAATCCGTCGATTGGTAAGTGTTTGTTTTGCATTAAATGTGGGTATCTAGTTTCAAATGTACATACAGCTAGCGTAAATAGCATGTTAGCATCTAATAGCGTAGCATATTAGCATCGATTAGCTGGCAGTCATGCCGTGACCAAATATGTGTAAATAGCACATAAGTCAACAACATCAACAAAACTCACCTTTGTGATTTCGTTGACTTAATGGTTGCAAATGCATCTGCAGGTTATCCATACATCTCTGTGCCATGTCTGTCTTAGCATCGCCGGTAAAATGTGGAGACACTCTGGTACATTCAACGGGGGTCTGACGGCAGATTTCTTGCCAGTGGTGCAACTTGAATCCCTCCCTGTTAGTGTTGTTACACCCTCCGACAACACACCGTCGAGGCATGATGTCTCCAAGGTTCCAAAAAATAGTCAAAAAAACGGAAAATAACAGAGCTGAGACCCGGTGTTTGTAATGTGAAAATGAATATGGCGGGTGTGTTACCTCGGTGACGTCACGTTCTGACGTCATCGCTAAAAGACCGATAAACAGAAAGGCATTTAATTTGCCAAAATTCACCCATTAAGAGTTCGGAAATCGGTTAAAAAAATACATGGTCGTTTTTCTGCACCATCAAGGTATATATTGACGCTTGCATAGCTTTGGTGATAATGTTCCCCTTTAAGCATCATCACATTTCCGACTAACAATTGCAGTTGCAAAGGTCCAAGACCTTGGCCAGTCCGCACAGTCCTTGCTGTCTAAGTATTTTGTTTGTAATTCTGTAAGTATTGCACTCCTCACGCAGCAGCGGTTTATCTTCGTTGTAGTTTTCATGAACAAATTTGGAAGTCACCATGCAACATAGCTAATGCTAATCAGTAAGTTAATGTATTTTAGCATCGAGCGAGCACATTTTTAGGAACACTGGAGCCTTATGTTAATCAGGTTGGAGTCATTTTTGTAGTAAACTGCTTAGCAACATTCAAGTTTAATTTGCCACATGCAGAGTACACGACAGTGAAATGCTTTTTTCCATGCTCTTCAGATATTGCGTACAGTGGGATCTGAACACAAGTTACAGAATCTAATGCACTAAATACAAAAAAATACAAACATTTTAATAGTGCTAATGTACATTAATTACAAGACAATAAGTTGCACAATAAGTTAGTTACATACTCCTACACACACACATACACAAACATACATATATATATACACATAGATATATATATATACATATATGTATTTATATACATATGTATATATATATATATATATATATACATACATATATATCTACTGCTTGTCCCTTTTGGGGTCAATATATGTACATACACA
>NC_084635.1:39440766-39515766 GCF_033978795.1 Nerophis ophidion | reverse complement strand
GTGAGGTATGAGGTGACAGTATGTGAGGTATGAGGTGACAGTATGTGACGTATGAGGTGACAGTATGTGAGGTATGAGGTGACAGTATGTGACGTATGAGGTGACAGTATGTGAGGTATGAGGTGACAGTATGTGACGTATGATGTGACAGTATGTGAGGTATGAGGTGACAGTATGTGAGGTATGAGGTGACAGTATGTGAGGTATGAGGTGACAGTATGTGAGGTATAACGTGACATTATGTGACGTGTGAGGTGACAGTATGTGAGGTATGAGGTGACAGTATGTGACGTGTGAGGTGACAGTATGTGAGGTATGAGGTGACAGTATGTGACGTGTGAGGTGACAGTATGTGACGTATGAGGTGACAGTATGTGACGTGACAGTATGTGACGTATGAGGTGACAGTATGTGACGTATGAGGTGACAGTATGTGACGTATGAGGTGACAGTATGTGACGTATGAAGTGACAGTATGTGACGTGTGAGGTGACAGTATGAGGTATGAGGTGACAGTATGTGAGGTATGAGGTGACAGTATGTGACGTGTGAGGTGACAGTATGGGAGGTATGAGGTGACAGTATGTGACGTATGAGGTGACAGTATGTGACGTGTGAGGTGACAGTATGTGAGGTATGAGGTGACAGTATGTGAGGTATGAGGTGACAGTATGTGAGGTATGAGGTGACAGTATGTGACGTGTAAGGTGACAGTATGTGAGGTATGAGGTGACAGTATGTGACGTATGAGGTGACAGTATGTGACGTATGAGGTGACAGTATGTGACGTATGAGGTGACAGTATGTGACGTATGAGGTGACAGTATGTGAGGTATGAGGTGACAGTATGTGAGGTATGAGGTGACAGTATGTGACGTATGAGGTGACAGTATGTGACGTATGAGGTGACAGTATGTGACGTATGAGGTGACAGTATGTGACGTATGAGGTGACAGTATGTGAGGTATGAGGTGACAGTATGTGAGGTATGAGGTGACAGTATGTGACGTGTGTAAGAATGTGCGCTCGCTGTCTGTGAGAAGGAGACACAGGAAAGAGCCTGTAGTGTAATGTCTGCAGCTAAAAGCAACTGCGTGAGAAAGTATACTCCAATATTACTATATAGTCATTTTCTATATCGCAGAGACAAACCCGCGATATATCGTGTATATCGATATATTGTCCAGTCCTAATACACATGCGTATGTAGACATATATTACTATAATATACATATATGCACACATGTATGTGTGTGTATGTGTTATATTACTATAATATACATATATATTATAGTAATATATGTGCACTTATGTATGTATGTGTGTGTATGTATGTGTAGTATTGTATCTGCTGATGTAGATCTGCTGTAAAAAAAAAAGGCTGATACTGATAACAAAAAATGTCCGATACCATTTTATGTCAAAATGCCCAACATCGACGTTGACTACCTGTCATGCATGACTTCAACGTGCATTTTGTTGTGTGTGACCAGACAATTACAAACGTTTCCATATACCTTGTCATAATAGTTGTCTTCAAAGCATGTCAAAGTCACACTTTTCTATCCTGTCGCTGTAGAAGTCTTATCTGCACAGTCCTCCTCATTAAGCTAGGTAAGTAAACACCCTGTCATGGGACCTGCAGGCCGTGTGTACATATTAAGAACACGCATGACCAGTCTGTAAGGCGGAAAGAAGTTGTTACGTTGTCATCTTCAGACTGAGCTCCTGTGTCAAACTACTCAATTGGTCAACACACGCAATCTATATATATTGCTGACTTTTGCTATATCAATCAATCAATGTTTACTTATATAGCCCTAAATCACTAGTGTCTCAAAGGGCTGCACAAACCACTACGACATCCTCGGTAGGCCCACATAAGGGCAAGGAAAACTCACACCCAGTGGGACGTCGGTGACAATGATGACTTTGAGAACCTTGGAGAGGAGGAAAGCAATGGATGTCGAGCGGGTCTAACATGATACTGTGAAAGTTCAATCCATAATGGATCCAACACAGTCGCGAGAGTCCAGTCCAAAGCGGATCCAACACAGCAGCGAGAGTCCCGTTCACAGCGGAGCCAGCAGGAAACCATCCCAATATAACAATATACAGTAAAACAATAATAATAGGACACATTTGATAACAGTACATCATTTTCAATGGTATTATTTTGTCAAACCTATTATTATTCTACTTATTTTACTCTTAATATCTGCTTACTTTCTGTTTACACTTCTGTTCAGACTCAATAACGTATTCTCTTCATTCAATACTTTTTTCCCCACATGATTTTCAAGATCAATGAATGATTTACATTTTCGATCACAATTATAAATTAGACAAAAACACAGGTTGATAATGTAATAGTAATCATAATAATAATCAATTTTTTTAATATTGAAATATTTCATTTAAATACATACACATTGTAATATATAATCAATAGTACACAAAAATTACTATTGGCCACAGGGTTTCCCTAAATGGGTCCAACACAGCAAAATGAAATCCGCCACACCTTAAAAATGAGGATTTTTAAGTAGGGATGCACCGAAATGAAAATTTGTGGCCGAAGCCGAATAAAACTTAAACGTTTGGCTGAAGGCCGAATACCGAATAATGAATGCAGTTTTTAACAATTTTTTTTATATTTCATAAATAGCCTAGAATAAATATTTAGACATGTTTTTCAAATAAAGTAATTTTTTATTGAATATTGATATTCTTTTAATATTCCAGTAGCCTTTGCTTTTCAAAAAAAGCACAAAGTTTTTCATTTATATTAGGCCTTCAAACAAAACATGCAATCCAAAAAAAAAAAAAAAAAGTGCATTAAAGTGGATAAACCCACAACAAATGAATTATTGTCCTTTTGGCAAAAGTCTGCTTAGCCACAGTAGATATGCTAATAATGTAAACAGAGGCCCCACTAAATCTCAATAAGTGTGTGCTTATAAATTCTTACACTTATACAGGTAGCCTACACAACAGGCTAATAATGTAAATTATTCTGTAGAAAGCTGGAACGCAAATGGCGCACGACTAAACTTGAGGTGCACCATCAAGCATGGAGTGATAGTTTAATAACTTATAAACGCATGCTTACCTTAGCTAAAACTAATTATTATTCAAATCTCATCCGCATTAATAAAAACGATCCAAAATTTTTGTTTAGTACAGTAGCATCGCTAACCCAACAAGGGACTCCTTCCAGTAGCTCCACCCATTCGGCAGATGACTTTATGAAGTTCTTTAATAAGAAAATTGAACTTATTAGAAAGGAGATTAAAGACAATGCGTCCCAGTTACAACGGGGTTATAGTAACACAGATACGATTGCATATACGGCGGATACTGCAAATATCCAAAATAGTTTCTCTCGTTTTGATGAAATAACATTACAAGGATTGTTACAACGTGTAAATGGAATAAAACAAACAACATGTTTACTTGACCCACTTCCTGGGAAACTTATCAAGGAGCTTTTTGTATTATTAGGTCCATCAGTGCTAAATATTATAAACTTATCACTTTCCTCGGGCACTGTTCCCGTTGCATTCAAAAAAGCGGTTATTCATCCTCTCCTTAAAAGACCTAACCTCGATCCTGACCTCATGGTAAACTACCGACCGGTGTCTCACCTTCCCTTTATTTCGAAAATCCTCGAAAAAATTGTTGCAGAGCAGCTAAATGAGCACTTAGCGTTTAACAATCTATGTGAAACCTTTCAATCCGGTTTCAGGGCAAATCACTCGACTGAGACAGCCCTCGCAAAATTGACTAATGATCTATTGCTAACGATGGACTCTGATGCGTCATCTATGTTGCTGCTCCTCCATCTTAGCGCTGCTTTCGATACCATCGATCATAATATTTTATTAGAGCGTATCAAAATACGAATTGGTATGTCAGACTCAGCCCTGTCATGGTTTAACTCTTATCTTACTGATAGGATGCAGTGCGTCTCCTATAACAGTGTGACCTCGGATTATGTTAAGGTAACGTGTGGAGTTCCCCAGGGTTCGGTCCTTGGCCCTGTACTCTTCAGCATCTACATGCTGCCGCTGGGTGACGTCATACGCAAATACGGTATTAGCTTTCACTGTTATGCTGATGACACCCAACTCTACATGCCCCTAAAGCTGACCAACACGTCGGACTGTAGTCAGTTGGAAGCGTGTCTTAATGAAATTAAACAATGGATGTCCGCTAACTTTTTGCAACTTAATGCCAAAAAAACGGAAATGCTGATTATCGGTCCTGCTAGACACCGACCTCTATTTAATAATACAACTTTAACATTTGACACCCAAATAATAAAACAAAGTGACTCTGTAAAAAATCTGGGTATTATCTTCGACCCAACTCTCTCCTTTGAGTCACACATTAAAAACGTTACTAAAACGGCCTTCTTTCATCTCCTTAATATCGCTAAAATTCGCTCCATTTTGTCCACTAAAGACGCCGAGATCATTATCCATGCGTTTGTTACGTCTCGTCTCGATTACTGTAACGTATTATTTTCGGGTCTCCCCATGTCTAGCATTAAAAGATTACAGTTGGTACAAAATGCGGCTGCTAGACTTTTGACAAGAACAAGAAAGTTTGATCATATTACGCCTGTACTGGCTCACCTGCACTGGCTTCCTGTGCACTTAAGATGTGACTAAGGTTTTACTACTTACGTATAAAATACTACACGGTCTAGCTCCAGCCTATCTTGCCGATTGTATTGTACCGTATGTCCCGGCAAGAAATCTGCGTTCAAAAGACTCCGGCTTATTAGTGATTCCTAGAGCTCAAAAAAAGTCTGCGGGCTATAGAGCGTTTTCCGTTCGGGCTCCAGTACTCTGGAATGCCCTCCCGGTAACAGTTCGAGATGCTACCTCAGTAGAAGCATTTAAGTCTCACCTTAAAACTCATCTGTATACTCTAGCCTTTAAATAGACCTCCTTTTTAGACCAGTTGATCTGCCGCTTCTTTTCTTTCCCCTATGTCCCCCCCTCCCTTGTGGAGGGGGTCCGGTCCGATGACCATGGATGAAGTACTGGCTGTCCAGAGTCGAGACCCAGGATGGACCGCTCGTCGGGACCCAGGATGGACCGCTCGCCTGTATCGGTTGGGGACATCTCTACCCTGCTGATCCGCTTGAGATGGTTTCCTGTGGACGGGACTCTCGCTGCTGTCTTGGATCCGCTTTGAACTGAACTCTCGCGGCTGTGTTGGAGCCACTATGGATTGAACTTTCACAGTATCCTATGTTGGACCCGCTCGACATCCATTGGTTTCGGTCCCCTAGAGGGGGGGGGGGGGTGCCCACATCTGAGGTCCTCTCCAAGGTTTCTCATAGTCAGCATTGTCACTGGTGTCCCACTGGATGTGAATTCTCCCTGCCCACTGGGTGTGAGTTTTCCTTGCCCTTTTGTGGGTTCTTCCGAGGATGTTGTAGTCGTAATGATTTGTGCAGTCCTTTGAGACATTTGTGATTTGGGGCTATATAAATAAACATTGATTGATTGATTGATACAGGTAGCCTACACAACAGGCTAATAATGTAAACAGAGGCCCCACTAAATCTCAATAAGTGTGTGCTTGTAACCTCATACACTTATACAGGTACACAACATATCCCAACGTCACTGCACGTTGGTTGATTGCGTCACCGCGTCAAAACATTGCGTCACACGCCACTATTCGGCCTTGTTCTTAACTCATTCCACCGAAGGCCGAATGTGGCTTTTTTTGCCATATTCGGCCGAATATATTCGGTTACCGATTAATCGGTGCATCCCTATTTTTAAGGTAAAACAATTGTAGGAATAAATATACATAGACTATTATTTGCGCACTATTGACGTGTGATGCAACGAAAAAAAGAGTTTGATCAGTGAACTGGCATGGCCAAAACAGGAAGTCGTGATGACATCAGCAAAACGCACACCATTGTCATGTGGACTTGAAAATATGCCCAGGATGCCCACAGACATCCAGCTACAAATGTGCAATGTGCAAATATAAAGAGGACAGTAGCGGCTTTTAAGGAGAGAAGATGCAGTTATTTAACGATTATTTTGATAGTCGATTAGTCGACAATTATAACAATAATAATGAATTAGATTTATATAGCGCTTTTATTTTGATAGTCAATTAGTCAACCATTTTTATATTAGTAATAATGGATTATATCTGGTCGATTAGTCAAGGATTATAATAATAATAATGAATTATATTTATATAGCGCTTTTATTTTGATAGTCAATTAGTCAACAATTTTATATTAGTAATAATGGATTATATCTGGTCGATTAGTCAAGGATTATAATAATAATAAAGAATTATATTTATATAGCGCTTTTATTTTGATAGTCAATTAGTCAACAATTTTATATTAGTAATAATGGATTATATCTGGTCGATTAGTCAAGGATTATAATAATAATAATGGATTATATTTGTATAACGCTTTTATTTTGATGTTTGATTAGTCAACAATTATAATAATAATGGATTATATTTATGTCGCTTTTTATTTTGATAGTCGATTAGTCAACGATTATTGTAATAATAATGGATAATATTTATATAGCGCTTATATTGTGATAGTCAATTAGTCAACAATTTTATATTAGTAATAATGGATTATATCTGGTCGATTAGCCAAGGATTATAATAATAATAATGGATTATATTTGTATAGCGCTTTTATTTTGATAGTTGATTAGTCAACGATAATAATAATAATAATGGATTATATTTATATAGCAGTTTTATTTTCATAGTTAATTAGTGAATGATTTAAATAATAATAATAATAATGGATTATATTTATGTCGCTTTTTATTTTGATAGTCGATTAGTCAACGATTATTATAATAATAATGGATAATATTTATAAAGCGCTTTTATTTTGATGGTCGATTAGTCAACGATTATTATAATAATAATGGACTAAACTTGTATAGCGCTTTTATTTTGATACTTGATTAGTCAACGATAATAATAATAATGGATTATATTTATATAGCGCTTTTATTTTGATAGTTAATTAGTCAATTATCCTCACCTATGGTCATGAGCTTTGGGTCATGACCGAAAGGATAAGATCACGGGTACAAGAGGCCCAAATGAGTTTTCTCTGCCGGGTGGCGGGTCTCTCCCTTAGAGATAGGGTGAGAAGCTCTGCCATCCGGGAGGAACTCAAAGTAAAGCTGCTGCTCCTTCACATGGAGAGGAGCCAGATGAGGTGGTTCGGGCATCTGGTCAGGATGCCACCCCAACGCCTCCCTAGGGAGGTGTTTAGGGCACGTCCAACCGGTAGGAGGCCACGGGGAAGACCCAGGACACGTTGGGAAGACTATGTCTCCCGGCTGGCCTGGGAACGCCTCGGGATCCCCCGGGAAGAGCTAGACCAGGGGTGCCTATTACGTCGATCGCGAGCTACCAGTCGACCGCGGGGGGTGTGTCAGTCGATCTGCAGCCAGGCTTTTAAAAAAAAAAGACCTAAAAATGAGTGATCATCAATCTTCACCAAGACGCCACTTAAATGACATTCACGGTACCGGAGGGTCTTGTGAGATGACGCTGGCTGCTGCAAGATCATTATTATGAAAATATGACCGAGAGGAAGGCGAGAAACACTTTTTATTTCAACAGACTCTCGCGCCGTACCTTCCGTCAAAACTCTAAAGGCCGACTGCACATTTCCTATCTTCACAATAAAAGCCCTGCTTCATGCTGCCTGCGCTAACTAAATACAGAGTCTCGGAAAACTGGCGTGCACAAGCGATCCCTCAGAAAGCTGGCGTGCACATCACTTGTGCACGCCAGCTTTCCGAGACTCTTATTTTGTTAGCGCAGGCAGCATGAAGCAGGGCTTTTATTGTGAAGATAGGAAATGTGCAGTCGGCCTTTAGAGTTTTGATGGAAGGTACGGCGCGAAAGTCTGTTGAAATAAAAAGTGTTTCTCGCCTTCCTCTCTGTCATTTTTTCATAACAATGAACTGGCAGCAGCTAGCGTCATCTCACAAGACCCTCGGGTGCTGTGAATGTCAATCAAGCAAGCTACGGAATTTGCCGCCAATGTTTTTCTTGTAAAGTGTATGGAAGCTGGATGAATTAGATGCCAAAAACCAACCACTTTCATGTGGTATTGTACAGAAAGGACAACTTTTTTTCTCCTCCATTTGAAAATGTGGGCGTTATCATCATTACTGTCTGATTCCAATCAATGCAAGTCATCAGAATCAGGTAATACACCAACTTATATTCTTGTCTTCATGAAAGAAAGACATCTATATGTGTTACACATGCTTGTATTATCATTAAACACATTTAACTTGTTTACAAAAATGTCTCTTTCATAAATAAATAAATATAAATGATATATATAAATGAGGTAGTTCCCCTCGAGTTGGTCAATTGAAAAGTAGCTCGTCTGCAGAAAAAGTGTGGGCACCCCTGAGCTAGATGAAGTGGCTGGGGAGAGGGAAGTCTGGGCTTCCCTGCTTAGGCTGCTGCCCCCGCGACCCGACCTCGGATAAGCGAGTGAAGATGGATGGATGGATGGAATTAGTCAACGATTATATTAGTAATAATAATAATAATGGGCTTCACGGTGGAAGAGGGGTTAGTGCGTCTGCCTCACAATACGAAGGTCCTGAGTAGTCAGGGTTCAATCCCGGGCTCGGGTTCTTTCTGTGTGAAGTTTGCATGTTCTCCCCGTGACTGCGTGGGTTCCCTCCGGGTACTCCGGCTTCCTCCCACTTCCAAAGACATGCACCTGGGGATAGGCCCCTCCAACCTCCAAAGACATGCACCTGGGGATAGGCCCCTCCCACCTCCAAAGACATGCACCTGTGGATAGGCCCCTCCCACCTCCAAAGACATGCACCTGTGGATAGGCCCCTCCCACCTCCAAAGACATGCACCTGGGGATAGGTTGATTGGCAACACTAAATTGGCCCTAGTGTGTGAATGTTGTCTGTCTATCTGAGTTGGCCCTGCGATGAGGCGGCAACTTGTCCAGGGTGTACTCCGCCTTCCGCCCGATTGTAGCTGAGATAGGCGCCGGCGCCCCCCGCGACCCCAAAGGGATAAGCGGTAGAAATGGATGGATGGATGGATAATAATGGATTCTTTTTATATAGCGCTTTTATTTTGATAGTCAATTAGTGAACAATTATTATAATAATAATGGATTATATTTATATAGCGCTTTTATTTTGATAGTTGATTAGTCAACGATAAAAATAATAATAATAATAATAATGGATTATATTTATATAGCAGTTTTATTTTGATAGTTA
Organism: Nerophis ophidion; assembly: GCF_033978795.1. Classification (NCBI taxonomy): domain Eukaryota; kingdom Metazoa; phylum Chordata; class Actinopteri; order Syngnathiformes; family Syngnathidae; genus Nerophis; species Nerophis ophidion. Next base: position 39,506,455 of record NC_084635.1, on the reverse strand, counting down.
ATTAGTCAACAATTATAATAATAATAATAATGGATTATAGTTAAATAGCAGTTTTATTTTGATAGTTAATTAGTCAACGCTTATAATAATATTAATAATAATAGATTATATTTATATAGCACTTTTTTGATAGTTAATAGTCAACGACTATAAGAATATTAATACTGGATTATACCAATATAGTGATTTTATTTTGATAGTCTATTAGTCAATGATTATAATAATAATAATATTAATAATAATGGATTATATTTATCACACAGAGAAGTGAGAAGCCATCATCCATTCACACGTAGGTGGTGGTAAGCTCCATTTGTAGCCACAGCTGCCCTGGGCTAGACTGACGGAAGCGTGGCTGCCAGTTTGCCCGATCACCACCCATCATTCATTCACCACTGGGGCCAAGGGTGAAGTGTCTTGCCCAAGGACACAACGGCAGTGACTCGGACGGGGATCGAACCTGAAACCCTCAAGTTGCTGGCACGGCTGCTCCACCCACCACTTATTATCGTAACGATTAGTCGGATATTAATGCCTCTACATATTTAATGGCTGTAATTTTCCATCCACTTCTGAATGCAGCTGGAGGTATTTTAGGCATGTGTACACTAACAACAAAGATGACTCATTTATTCATGAATATATTTAGTTTTACTGTAACCGTGCTGCTCATTTAGCTTGAAATGGCTGTTACAATCTTGCCCATTTAAAAAAAGGAAGGGCAACTTGCTAAAGAAAACAGTTTTTCCTTGTTTACGTATATAAAAACAGTGAAAATAGCAGCAAAGACAACAAACAAAACAATCCAACTTCCTCCCGAGGAAACTCTCCCGAAGGAATCAATAAAGTACTATCTAACTATCTATATCTATCTAAAAGAAAAGTATTTTGTGATGTTTAAAAAGCTGCACACTGATATATTCATTATTGATTTAACTCCTGTCAGTTTTAGCACTCTAATAGACTCTGTGTAGAATGATATATTTGATTCATTCTTAAAATGTATCAATTTGATTAAATCTATTTAATACTGAAAGGGACAAGCGGTAAAAAAATGTATGGATGGATGGATAACAGATTGTATGTTTAATCTTGTGTGTGTTTGCTATCGTGCCTTTATTTACGGCATCCATCCATTCATTCATCATCCTCCGCTTATCCGAGGTCGGGTCGCGGGGGCAACAGCCTAAGCAGGGAAACCCAGACTTCCCTCTCCCCAGCCGCTTCGTCCAGCTCTTCCCGGGGGATCCCGAGGCGTTCCCAGGCCAGCCGGGAGACATAGTCTTACCCACGTGTCCTGGGTCTTCCCCGTGGCCTCCTACCGGTTGGACGTGCCCTAAACACCTCCCTAGGGAGGCGTTCGGGTGGCATCCTGACCAGATGCCCGAACCACCTCATCTGGCTCCTCACGATGTGAAGGAGCAGCGGCTTTACTTTGAGTTCCTCCCGGATGGCAGAGCTTCTCACCCTATCTCTAAGGGAGAGACCCAAACTCATTTCGGCCGCTTGTACCCGTGATCTTATCCTTTCGGTCATGACCCAAAGCTCATGACCATAGGTGAGGATGGGAACGTAGATCGACCGGTAAATTGAGAGCTTTGCCTTCCAGCTCAGCTCCTTCTTCACCACAACGGATCGGTACAACGTCCGCATTACTGAAGACGCCGCACCGATCCGCCTGTCGATCTCACGATCCACTCTTCCCTCACTCCTGAACAAGACTCCTAGGTACTTGAACTCCTCCACTTGGGGCAGGGTCTCCTCCCCAACCCGGAGATGGCATTCCACCCTTTTCCGGGCGAGAACCATGGACTCGGACTTGGAGGTGCTGATTCTCATTCCGGTCGCTTCACACTCGGCTGCGAACCGATCCAGCGAGAGCTGAAGATCCCGGTCAGATGAAGCCATCAGGACCGCATCATCTGTAAAAAGCAGAGACCTAATCCCGTGGTCACCAAACCGGAACCCCTCAACGCCTTGACTGCGCCTAGAAATTCTGTCCATAAAAGTTATGAACAGAATGGGTGACAAAGGACAGCCTTGGCGGAGTCCAACCTTCACTGGAAATGGGTCCGACTTACTGCCGGCAATGCGGACCAAGTTCTGGCACTGATCATACAGGGAGCGGACCGCCACAATAAGACAGTCCGATACCCCATACTCTCTGAGCACTCCCCACAGGACTTCCCGAGGGACACGGTCGAATGCCTTCTCCAAGTCCACAAAGCACATGTAGACTGGTTGGGCAAACTCCCATGCACCCTCAAGAACCCTGCCCAGAGTATAGAGCTGGTCCACAGTTCCACGACCAGGACGAAAACCACACTGTTCCTCCTGAATCCGAGGTTCGACTATCCGGCATAGCCTCCTCTCCAGTACACCTGAATAAACCTTACCGGGAAGGCTGCTTTAAAAAGTACTAGAACTGATGCAGACTGAGTCTAGCTGGCTGTCTTTAGCTAAAATAAGTTCTTTTTCACAGAACTTGTGACGTCGTAGACGTGGAGCAACAGAAGTGAAGAGTCTGTAAACACGAGTACAGTCTCCAATAGCACCAGAAAAATATTCTAGATTTGTTGCAAGTCGATTTTAATAAAGAAAGTCACTAAAAGGATTGGAGGAGTCTCAAACAAAGTGTGTTAGATTGGACAAGAAGCAGCAACAAATGAAAAAATAGAGCAAAACAATTTAAGAAAAATATGTTAATTCTAGTAAAAATCTAAATACATTTTTTTTCAGCCTTTTTAAATCAAATTAATGCATCATACCCATCCATCCATCCATCCATCCATTTCTACCGCTTATTCCCTTTCGGGGTCGCGGGGGGCGCTGGCGCCTATCTCAGCTACAATCGGGCGGAAGGCAGGGTACACCCTGGACAAGTCGCCACCTCATCGCAGGGCCAACACAGATAGACAGACAACATTCACACACTAGGGACCATTTAGTGTTGCCAATCAACCTATCCCCAGGTGCATGTCTTTGGAAGTGGGAGGATACCCAATAATGCAAATTATACGATAACATCATATTGACCCATTTGGGGGAAAACCTGTGCTGTGATTTCAATATTGGGGTTTTTGTCCTTAAAGTCCTCCTGTGGTCAAAGACTTGTCTCCTGAGTTTGTAAACAATAACTCCAATGATTAAGTGACAGTAAAAAACATATAGATCTCATCAATGCAGCAGGGACGTAAAGGTCAACAGTAAAAAACACAACCGCAGCGGTTTAAAATAAAAGATTGAAAACTGCACTTTGATGACATGAAAACAAGAGACAGTTACGTCATTCTCCATTAACAAAGAGAGGGACCCCAATCTGTCCGACAAGAAAGATATCCACTGAAGCACATTGAACAGACAAGCTGTGATCCTTTGGTACTCAGAGGAATACCAGACGCAGGTGTTTTTTACGCTGCGTTCAAGGACTACTGAACAGCGTAGGACGCCGTGACGCCCGGCAGAAATACTACATAATAATAGATCTTATCATTACATATTTGTTCAAACACTAAAACACTATCAGTGACTCTTAAAGGGGAACATTATCACAATTTCAAAAGGGTTAAAAACAATAAAAATCAGTTCCCAGTGGCTTGTTGTATTTTTTGAAGTTTTTTTCAAAATTTTACCGGTCTCGGAATATCCCTAAACAAAGCTTTAAAGTGCCTTATTTTCGCTATCTTCGAAACCACTACCAATTTCCCTGTGACGTCACACAGTGCTGCCAATGTAAACAAACAATGGCAATACCACAGCAAGATATAGCGACATTAGCTCGGATTCAAACTCGGATTTCAGCGACTTAAGCGATTCAACAGATTACGCATGTATTTAAATAGATGGTTGGAGTATGAAAATATTGAAGAAGAAACTGAAGCTATTGACGCTATTCATAGCCATAACATGGCCGAATAGCTGCGTTAGCATCGCCGGTAAAATGTGCGGACCAAACGATCAGGACTTTCGCATCTTTTGACACTGGAGCAACTTAAATCCCTCGATTGGTAAGTGTTTGTTTCGCATTAAATGTGGGTGGAAGGAAACGTAATATAGTTGCAAATGCATCTACAGGTTATCCATACATCTCTGTGCCATGTCTGCTTTAGCACCGCCGGTAAATAGCATGTTAGCATCGATTAGCGTAGCATGTTAGCATCGATTAGCTGGCAGTCAACATCAACAAAACTCACCTTTGTGATTTCGTTGACTATCGTTGCAAATGCATCTGCAGGTTATCCATACATCTCTGTGCCATGTCTGCTTTAGCATCGCCGGTCAAATGTGGAGACATTCTGGTACAGGGGCGCTCACACTTTTTCTGCAGGCGAGCTACTTTTCAATTGACCAAGTCGAGGAGATCTACCTCATTCCTATTTATGATTTATATTTATTTATTTATGAAAGAGAAATTTTTGTTAACAAGTTAATGGTGTTTAATGATAATACAAGCATGTTTAACGCACATAGATTCCTTTCTTTCATGAAGACAAGAATATAAGTTGGTGTATTACCTGATTCTGATGACTTGCATTGATTGGAATTAGACAGTGGTGCTGATAAAGTCCGCATTTTCAAATGGAGGGGAAAAAAAAAGTCCTCCTTTCTGTCCAATACCACATGAAAGTGGTTGGATTTGGCATCTCATTTGTCCAACTTGCATACTTAAACACTTTGTTATGAGAGTAGCATATGTGTGTGGCCCTTTAATGTCTGGCAGCAGGTGAGTGACGTCAGTGAGTGTGCAGGTGGGCAAGCAAGTGAGAAAGCGGTCGCTGAGGGCGGGGAGAAATACATTGGCATCAAACTCCGTAGCTTGCTAGCTTGTGCACGCTAGCTCTCTGAGACTCTTATTTTGTTAGCACAGGCAGGATGAAACAGGTCTTTTATGGTGAAGACAGGAACTGTGCTGTCGGTCTTTAGAGTTTTGACAGTAGGTACGGAGTCTCTAGAAATAAAATGTGTTTCTCTGTTAGTGATTTTTTTCTTAAATATGAGCTCGCAGCAGCCAGCGTCATCTCACAAGATCCTCGGGTGCCGAGAATGTCAAACAACTGACGAAAGTGAGGTCTTGGTATGATTGATGATTGCTCATTTTTATGTATATTTTTTAATGCCTGGCTTGAGATCGACTGACACACCCTCCGAGATCGACCAGTCGATCGCGATCGACGTAATGGGCACCCCTGCTCTGGTACATTCAACGGGGGTCTGGCAGCAGATTTCTTGCCAGTGGTGCAACTTGAATCCCTCCCTGTTAGTGTTGTTACACCCTCCGACAACACACCGACGAGGCATGATGTCTCCAAGGTTCCAAAAAATAGTAAAAAAAAACGGAAAATAACAGAGCTGAGACCCGGTGTTTGTAATGTGTAGAAAATGAAAATGTCGGGTGTATTACCTCGGCGACGTCACATTCTGACGTCATCGCCTCCAGCGCGATAAACAGAAAGGTGTTTAATTCGCCAAAATTCACCCATTTAGAGTTCGGAAATCGGTTAAAAAAAATATATGGTCTTTTTTCTGCACCATCAAGGTATATATTGACGCTTGCATAGGTCTGGTGATAATGTTCCCCTTTAAAGAGAGTGTTTTTGTAACTTATTTTTATGAAAAAAAAAAAAACTTGGGTTATAGCGCTCATAACTAGTTTTTCAGCAAATTCAACAATACTGCGATAATAATGATAAGGAGACCATTTTGGTCACAATAAATGTAGAAATTTTCATATTGTTACTCTTTCGGCGCACTGATACAGTACTTGGTATCGTTACTGTCGATATTTGTATCAATCCGCCCATCCCTGTTCATATTCAAGAGCTCTGCATTAGCGGTTAGCTCTGCTTCTTGTATCCTCCTACTGTACGCTGTGTAGCCCAGCGGGTTTAGCTATTCCTCGTCCTCCAGTGATAACGCTACCTGTGAGAAATGTTCAAGACTGGTGACTTCGAGGAGAAAGTGAGGCAAGTGGCAAGCGTCAAAAGATGGCGTCCTATTCCAGTAAGTGGACGGTTACCTGTTCCTGCAGCCTGTGCCGTTGCCCACGTTGCCTCCGACCAGAGTCTGCAGGGAGGGCAAGGCGGAGCGGGTCAACTGCTGTCTGCTGGGACCCCTGCGACCCCCTGGCATGGTCGCCGGTTACCGTGGCAACCCCAGACGCTGGGACTTCCCCCCTCGCTCCTCAATGAAGCCACTGCAGAGGGGAGCAGAGAGGAAGGCGCCGGTCACATGACGTGGGCAGAGAGCACGTGCACGCCGAGGAGTTTGTTTACATTTCACTCTTCAAAGTAAACAGTTGCGGAGTCTCCCTTTTGTTCTGTCCTTTATCGCTGCCTTTGCACCACTTCATCTTCCTATATTCCTTCATAATGTCTTACGCAGAGTTTTGGAAAAGAGGAATGGACACATGGAAACAGTGTTACACTTACAATGATTTCATGAGTCCCCTAAACATAAACACGGTGATGTTTATTGCATTTTAAGTCATTTATACCGCCTTTCAGACTGCAATATTGTGCAAAATTAACCGCGGGTGTCCAAAGTTTTGCCAGGGGGGCCGTACACTGAAAACTGCAAGCATGCGGAGCCATTTTGATCATTTTCATTAGTGCTTGCCTGAATTTAGTTTGCTTGTATTTGTTTATTTGAAGGACAATGTGCAGTTTCATTAAGAAGATGGCTGCACCAGATTTAGCACCATGCTCATTTCCATCTGTAGTCCTTATGTGGCGCATCTAACATCCACTATTAAAATGACACAGAATTGAAAATACACAACAGTATTACAATTACACAATGATAAGCAATTTAAAATACAAATAAATAAATGGGTTGTACTTGTATAGCGCTTTTTCTACCTTCAAGGTACTCAAAGCGCTTTGACACTACTTCCACATTTACCCATTCACACAGACATTCACACACTGATGGAGGGAGCTGCCATGCAAGGCGCCAACCAGCACCCATCAGGAGCAAGGGTGAAGTGTCTTGCTCAGGACACAACGGACGTGACGAGGTTGGTACTAGGTGGGAATTGAACCAGGGACATTCGGGTTGCGCACGGCCACTCTCCCACTGCGCCACGCCGTCCCTACAAGTACAATAAATAGAGGGTGTGTGAGTGGGGGGTCAAGTTCTAGTATTTTAGCAGCTTCATTATAAAGTGCAAAAGCATATAAAGTGAAGTGAATTATATTTATATAGCGCTTTTTCTCTAGTGACTCGAAGCGCTTTACATAGTGAAACCCAGTATCTAAGTTACATTCAAACCAGTGTGGGTGGCACTGGGAGCAGGTGGGTGAAGTGTCTTGCCCAAGGACACAACGGCAGTGACTAGGATGGCGGAAGCGGGAATCGAGCCTGCAACCCTCAAGCTGCTGGCACGGCCACTCTACCAACCGAGCTAAACCGCAATAAAGTGCAGCAGTTTTGATCAGAGTCCACATGCAGTGCAGGAGCCATCTGATGGTTGTTCACTGTTTGAGGTCCCTGGGACCCAAAAGAGCCTCAGTCATTATAGTGTTTGAAAATAGTTGTTACTGGCAACACTTAAATATTTATACTAAAACTTCAGATCGTCCGTTAACATAAAGTTTACTTTTTAAAAAAAGTTTTATGCCCTTTTTTTCCCCAAACCAAAACCTGTTTTTTTAAACGCAAAAGCACAAAACATGCAATGTTAAACCGGAAACATTTTTAAAAATGGAACATTTGATGTGAAATATTTGGAGCCTTAAATAGACAATTTATAACGATCACTTTTGATCCTTTCCTTTTTTTTTGTTTTTAAAAATCGCTCAACCATGAGCAGAGGTGGGTAGAGTAGCCAGAAATTGTACTCAAGTAAGAGTACAGTTACTTTAGAGATGTATTACTCAAGTAAAAGTAAGGAGTAGGCACCCAAATATTTACTTGAGTAAAAGTAAAAAGTATGTTGGGAAAAAACTACTCAAGTACTGAGTAACTGACGAGTAACCTGTTCGTCTAATGATGACGGCAACAAGTAATGCACAAAAACATAAAAATAGCAATGAACGAATTCAGAGCCAGGAATATATTTTAAGCAACTAAAACAATAATATATATTAAATAATATATATTTGGTTTTACACTATATTGACCAAAATTTTTTAAATGAATTTTACCTTTGCAACTTTATTATACTATTGGCTAAATTGTATATTCATAAATGTAAGTTTCTCAATACACGACTTGTTTTTTGTGCCTTTAAAAAAGATTTACAACCTCACATTATAACACTCTACCTCTAACAAGCAAAAAGCTGTGAAAACGATGATGTTGTGTTCCAAATTTAAGTTATTTACTGAGATTGAGTGAGCCTATGGCTTTTCAGTTAGTTTATTTTATATATATATATATATATATATATATATATATATATATATATATATATAGATATTTTTGCATTCTATTTTACTTACTTTGAATTTACAACCCCCTGGTGCTGTGTTGTATGGTTTTTATACTGTTGTGTACTGTTTTTGTACTTACTTTGATTATTTTCAACTGTTTGTAAATGTTGAAATTTATAAATAAAGGTTTATTTAAAAAAAATTGTGCAGTTAATCATGTGACCGCCTGGCTGTTTGATTGGTGAAACGGAGTCAAACGTCACTAGTGAGTGCATTTGATTGGTGAAACGCAGGCATGTGATAGATCCTACTTAGTAGGTCTGTCTGACAAACCAAAAACAAACAAAGCGTGCATTAACAGATCGATAAAAATCGGTAGCGAGTAGCGAGCTGAATGTAGATAAATGGAGCGGCGTAAAAGTAGCGTTTCTTCTCTATAAATATACTCAAGTATGTTGCATTAAAACTACTCTTAGAAGTAAAATGTATCCCAAAAGTTACTCAAGTAGATGTAACGGAGTAAATGTATCGTGTTACTTACCCACCTCTGGTCATGAATTTTGACTTTCAACACTTAAATCTCTATTTTATCTCTATAATATATATATATATTTTTTTTTTAGCAAAGACAGTTTTAAAGTTAAAAAAAAAACTGTCTGCATGACAGCTTTATGTTATGTATAATTTTTAAGATTTTATTTTTAGTTTGGTCTAGTTATTTTTCTCCCAACGCTTATATCTCTAGATCAGGGGTGCCCATTACGTCGATCGCGAGCTACCAGTCGACCGCGGGGGGTGTGTCAGTCGATCTCCAGCCAGGCTTTTAAAAAAAATAGACCTAAAAATGAGTGATCATCAATCTTCACCAAGACGTCACTTAAATGACATTCACGGTACCGGAGGGTCTTGTGAGATGACGCTGGCTGCTGCAAGATCATTATTATGAAAATATGACCGAGAGGAAGGCGAGAAACACTTTTTATTTCAACAGACTCTCGCGCCGTACCTTCCGTCAAAACTCTAAAGGCCGACTGCACATTTCCTATCTTCACAATAAAAGCCCTGCTTCATGCTGCCTGCGCTAACTAAATACAGAGTCTCGGAAAACTGGCGTGCACAAGCGATCCCTCAGAAAGCTGGCGTGCACATCACTTGTGCACGCCAGCTTTCCGAGACTCTTATTTTGTTAGCGCAGGCAGCATGAAGCAGGGCTTTTATTGTGAAGATAGGAAATGTGCAGTCGGCCTTTAGAGTTTTGACGGAAGGGACGGCGCGAAAGTCTGTTGAAATAAAAAGAGTTTTTCTCGCCTTCCTCTCTGTCATTTTTTCATAATAATGAACTGGCAGCAGCCAGCGTCATCTCACAAGACCCTCGGGTGCCGTGAATGTCAATCAAGCAAGCTACGGAATTTGCCGGCAATGTTTTTCTTGTAAAGTGTATGGAAGCTGGATGAATTAGATGCCAAAAACCAACCACTTTCATGTGGTATTGTACAGAAAGGACAACTTTTTTTCTCCTCCATTTGAAAATGTGGGCGTTATCATCATTACTGTCTGATTCCCATCAATGCAAGTCATCAGAATCAGGTAATACACCAACTTATATTCTTGTCTTTGTGAAAGAAAGACATCTATATGTGTTACACATGCTTGTATTATCATTAAACACATTTAACTTGTTTACAAAAATGTCTCTTTCATAAATAAATAAATATAAATGATATATATAAATGAGGTAGATCCCCTCGAGTTGGTCAATTGAAAAGTAGCTCGCCTGCAGAAAAAGTGTGGGCACCCCTGTCCTAGATCAACTTCAGCTGTAGATACATTTTTGTTCTAACTTTTTATGTTTTATGTCCTTTTTTTTTTGTTAAAGAAAACCCAGCTTTTTAAGGTAAAAACACAAAATATGTATATTTCACTTCTAAATATTTCAAAGGGAATATTTGATGTAAAGTAATTGGAGCCTTACTCTTAAAGGGGTCAATAATTCAGAATTATCATCATAATGTTTTGATCATTGACAGTTTAAAAAAAACTGCCTGCAATGCAACTTTGTGTTATTCTCTTCACATTTTCTTTTTTATTCCACTTTGTTTTGGTTCTGTTTATATAGTATTTTTCAAATGTGTTAGCTTAGTGGGACAAGTAGGCCCTGGGCTGCACTTTGGAAACCCCTGGTTTAGAATAACATGAGAAAAATCTCAGATGTTGATGAAGTTGTGTGTTTTTTTGCTGCCTTTTCCCCCACGGACTTGCCTCTGACTGCATTTCCTGTGTCTTTATTTGGCCGAGCGCTTCACAGAGGACGGCTTTGAAAAACCAATCAGGCTTTGCTACACATCTAAAAAAGTGTGAGCTTTGCAAACTGTCAGTCAGATACAGACCTGGGAACTGCCCTTGATCATCTTGTTTTTCATTCCCAAATAGGCCAAGTTAGCCCGCGACGTACGTGGCTCATGTAAGCATTGTGGCATCACATGCTCGTGCTAATCTTGTTAATGTGGTGTACCCCAGGGATCAATACTGGGACCAAGATTGTTCAATCTTTATATAAACGATATTTGCAAAGTTACAAAAGACTTGAAGTTAGTTTTATTTGCAGACGACACAACTGCTTTCTGTTCAGGAGAGAACACACAGAAGATAATACAAATAATAACGGAAGAAATGAATAAATTAAAAAAATGGTTTGATAAAAACAGGCTATCCTTGAATCTCAGTAAAACTAAAATAATGCTATTTGGTAACAGTAGAAAAGAGCATCAGACACGAATACAAATAGATGGAAAAGATATCGAAAGGGTAAAAGAAACCAGATTTTTGGGAGTATTAATAGATGATAAAATGAACTGGAAATCTCATATACAAAACATACAACATAAGGTGGCAAAAAATATTTCAATAATGAATAAAGCAAAATAGGTCCTGGGCCAAAAATCACTTTATATTCTCTACTGCTCGCTAGTGTTACATATCTGAGTTATTGTGCAGAAATATGGGGAAACAACTACAAATGTGCGCTACATTCGTTAACTATGTTACAAAAAAGATCGTTTAGAATAATACACAATGTTGGATATAGAGAACATACAAACCCATTATTTATTGAGTCAAAAATATTAAAGCTCGATGACTTGATAAAATTGCAAACAGCTAAATTGACGTACAAAGTAAATTACAACCTGCTACCAAAGAATGTACAACAATTCTTCTCAACTAAAGAGGAGAAATATAACCTTAGAGGAAAATCTGACTTAAAACATTTGTATGCCCGTACAACACTTAAAACTTTTAGCATATCAGTATGTGGAATTAAATTATGGAATGGATTAAGTAAAGAAATTAAACATTGTACTGATATGAGCCAGTTTAAGAGGATGTTTAAATTAATAGTGCTTACAAAGTACAAAGAAGAAGTATTATGAGAAACACTTTCAAACTTATTGAAAATAAGATATTCTTCATCTTAGTATGTTAATAATGACTGAAATAATTAAGTACATGTTAAAAAACTGCTGTGTTAATCACTCATAGATGTCATTTTGATATTTTGCTGTAAAGAAGGTCAGTGAATGAATGTTTATATTGTGGGCGCTCTGAAGTGGAAAAGGGGTAGGATTAAATAAGCTTTGCTTCTTCCTACTCCTTTTCGGACATGATGTGTTGTGTCTTGCGAAATGATGAAATTAACTGATGTATAATGTTGTATGTATGTCATGTTCGAAATAAACTAAGAAAAGAAAGAAAAAGAAAATGTTGCTAATGTGTTGTGTCCTCCTTAATCGAGGTTTAATACGCTCGCTTCTAGTTTTCTGTCTACATCCTGCTTTTCTGACTAGAATCAAGCCTTGACTTACACTGTTCAAAGCCATACATGTGTGTCCAGTCTTCCAACTATGAAAATATGGTGTCAAACAGTGATTTTCAACCACTGTGCCGCGGCTGCCGTGAGATATTGTCTGGTGTGCCGTGGGAAACTATGCAACTTCCCCTAATTGGTCCCAAAAATATTTTTTGCAGATCCATAATCATAATAATGTGCCATTGTCTAGTGCCGGTGCTGTGTAGAGCTTGGCAGGGTAGTCTTGTAATACTCCATGCCAGTAGGTGGCAGCAGGTAGTTCATTGCGTTGTCGTGATCCCAATATGCAGAGCACAGCGGGAGACAGCGTGCAGGTAAAAAGGTATGTCGCGCTTAAAGTAAACTAATTAACAAAAAGGCACTGAAGCATAGGGATGGCTATGTAAAACAAAAGTAAAACTGAAGTGGCTACAAAGTCAACAAAAACAGAATGCTGGACGACAGCAAAAACTTAAATGGGGGAGCAAAGACGGCGTCCACAAAGTACATCCGTACTTGACATGACAATCAACTATGTCCCCACAAAGAAGGATGGCCAAAGCACAACTTAAATAGTTTTGATTGCGAAAACAAAGCGGGTGTGGGCAATAGCACTCGACGGAAGGCGTGAAGCTGCTACAGGAGAACACCAACAAAACAGGAAATGTCACTAAAGTAACAGCACAAGACAGGAACTAAAGCATGACACACAGGAAACAACAATAAACTAAAAATAAGGCATGGCAACCTGGTGGAGTTTCATTCTTTAACCTTTTCTGCTGGTGGTGTGACTCCCTATTTTTTTTATGAAAAAAATGTGCTTTGGCTCAAAAAAGGTAGGAAAAACACTGGTGTAAAGTATGTTGTTCGTATGGAAGTATGTTGTTTGTATGGAAGTATGTTGTTTGTATGGAAGTATGTTGTTTGTATGGAAGTGTGTTGTTTGTATGGAAGTATGTTGTTTGTATGGAAGTATGTTGTTCGTATGGAAGTATGTTGTTTGTATGGAAGTATGTTGTTTGTATGGAAGTATGGTGTTTGTATGGAAGTGTGTTGTATGTTGTTTGTATGGAAGTGTGTCAGTCGTACAAAAGTGTGTTGTATGTTGTTGTATGGAAGTATGTTGTATGGAAGTATGTTGTTGTATGTTAGTATATTGTAGTATGTTGTTGTATGTTAGTATGTAAGTATGTTGTATGTTAGTATGTTGTTGTATGTTAGTATATTGTAGTATGTTGTTGTATGTTAGTATGTAAGTATGTTGTATGTTAATATGTTGTTGTATGTTAGTATGTTGTATGGAAGTATGTTGTATGTTAGTATGTTGTTGTATGTTAGTATGTTGTATGGAAGTATGTTGTTGTATATTAGTATGTTGTATGTTAGTATGTTGTTGTATGGAAGTTTGTTGTTGTATATTAGTATGTTGTATGTTAGTATGTTGTTTTATGTTAGTATGTTGTTTTATGTTAGTATGTTGTATGGAAGTATGTTGTTGTATATTAGTATGTTGTATGTTAGTATGTTGTTGTATGTTAGTATGTTGTATGGAAGTATGTTGTTGTATATTAGTATGTTGTATGTTAGTATGTTGTATGGAACTATGTTGTATGTTAGTATGTTGTTTTATGTTAGTATGTTGTTTTATGTTAGTATGTTGTATGGAAGTATGTTGTATGTTAGTATGTTGTTGTATGTTAGTATGTTGTATGGAAGTATGTTGTTGTATGTTAGTATGTTGTTGTATGTTATGTTGTATGGAAGTATGTTGTATGTTAATATGTTGTTGCATATTAGTATGTTGTATGTTAGTATGTTGTATGTTAGTATGTTGTATGTTAGTATGTTGTTTTATGTTAGTATGCTGTATGGAAGTATGTTGTATGTTAGTATGTTGTTTTATGTTAGTATGTTGTATGGAAGTATGTTGTTGTATGTTAGTATGTTGTATGTTAGTATATTGTAGTATGTTGTTGTATGTTAGTATGTTGTATGGAAGTATGTTGTATGTTAATATGTTGTTGTATGTTAGTATGTTGTAGTATATTAGTATGTTGTATGTTAGTATGTTAGTATGTTGTATGTTGTTTTATGTTAGTATGTTGTATGGAAGTATGTTGTATGTTAGTATGTTGTTGTATATTAGTATGTTGTATGTTAGTATGTTGTATGGAAGTATGTTGTATGTTAGTATGTTGTTTTATGTTAGTATGCTGTATGGAAGTATGTTGTATGTTAGTATGTTGTTTTATGTTAGTATGTTGTATGGAAGTATGTTAGTATGTTGTATGTTAGTATATTGTAGTATGTTGTTGTATGTTAGTATGTTGTATGGAAGTATGTTGTATGTTAATATGTTGTTGTATGTTAGTATGTTGTATGGAAGTATGTTGTATGTTAATATGTTGTTGTATGTTAGTATGTTGTAGTATATTAGTATGTTGTATGTTAGTATGTTGTATGTTGTTTTATGTTAGTATGTTGTATGGAAGTATGTTGTTGTATGTTAGTATGTTGTTGTATGTTAGTATGTTGTATGTTAGTATATTGTATGGAAATATGTTGTTCATATGGAAGTATTTTGTTTATATGGAATCATGTTGTTGTACGGAAGCATGTTGTTGTATGGAAGCATGTTGTTGTACGGAAGCATGTTGTTGTATGGAAGAATGTTGTTGTATGGAAGCATGTTGTATGTTGTTTATATGGAAGGTATTGTATGTTGTCTACATGCAAGTATGTCAATCAATCAATGTTTATTCATATTGCCCTAAATCACAAGTGTCTCAAAGGGCTGCACAAGCCCCAACGGCATCCTCGGTTCAGATCCCACATAAGGGCAAGGAAATGTTGTTTACATGGAAGTATGTTGTTGTTGTTGTTGTTGTATGATTCCAACACACAGCGAGCCTACTGACGTGAGACAAGAGCAGCTGTGGGGAAGTTGAGGTTTGAGTCCAGGTGGGCTGGGAATTGGCAAAGTTTGCACAGAAAAAAACAAAAAAAAGAGCACAAAGTCAACAATGATTCTGAAGTCATGTCCACAACAACAATACAAATACTGCAGCAGAAGAATAAAGTCTTGTTGTTTAAAATGTGACTTTTACTACAAGGAGTGTGTAAATATTGTCAACATGTCATTTTCCATAAGTCATTAAAAATATAATTCATTATTAGGGATGTAAGGGTATTATAAATACTGCAGTATTTTAGTAATAGAGTCTTCTTAATAAACCATGACGTGTGACGGTATCAAACACAAACTTGATGAGTGTAGGTGTTTGGCGTTTTAGCCTTGGCTGTGTCTGAAAATGAACTACATCTCCCGGAATCCTCAATGGCAAGGTGTAGGGCGTGGAACTCCGTGAGCAGGAAGTGACTGAGTGTGTTAGTAGTTGTCAAAGATCAAATAAATGGTTTGTTGGACATTGAATGTGTGCATAATTGACTGAGTTGTGTTGCTAACAAACAAACAAGCCCAGGTCAACATAACCTCTTTGGCGCAGGTAAGAAAGTCTGCAGTCTGCAACGCGAAGCGTGCCACTTTAGTTTGGTGGGTTTCCAAGGCCACACCGAGTCGGCCGCTCTCGTCGCACCCCACGGACGGAAACCATTCAAATAAAATGTTCAACGCAGGTAATACGAGTAAACTAAAAAGCTACTTCATGCATCCTCAACCCATATATCCATACTGATGTTGGTCTGTCAATATCGCGGGGGGCTGGAGCCTATCTCAGGTGCATACAGAAAATATATTTGTGAAGTATTTACATTATTGGAAGTTATTGTTAGTTTACTTTTTAAAGAAACAACATTTTACAAACTGGTATAAAAAAAACGACCACTGCAGAGGACGTTGGGGCAGTATAGCTCGGTTGGTAGAGCGGCCGTGCCAACAACTTGAGGGTTGCAGGTTCGATCTCCACTTCCGCCTTCCAAGTCAATGCCGTTGTGTCCTTGGGCAGGACACATTACCTACCTGCTCCCAGTGCCACCCACACTGGTTTAATTGTAACTTAGATATTGGGTTTCACTATGTAAAGCGCTTTGAGTCACTTGAGGAAAAAGCGCTATATAAATATAATTCACTTCACTTCACATTGGTTCTCATAATGTAAAAGTCAACAAAATATATTAAACTGTACATTATTGTTTTACCCTTTAAAGACACCAAATGTAATATATTATTTTAACAATATGGAATATGTACAATATACACAAGTGAAGTGAAGTGAATTATATTTATATAGCGCTTTTTCTTAAGTGACTCAAAGCGCTTTACATAGTGAAACCCAATATCTAATTTACATCCAAACCAGTGTGGGTGGCACTGGAAGCAGGTGGGTAAAGTGTCTTGCCCAAGGACACAACGGCAGTGACCAGGTTTGCAGAAGCGGGAATCGAACCTGCAACCCTCAAGTTGCTGGCACGGCCACTCTACCAACCGAGCTAAACCGCCCCACACACTGCAAGTATATGTATAATGTAGTAACAGACACCTTCATAAAAATATGTAATGTGTACAATATACACATTGCAAGTATATATATATATATATATATATATATATATATATATATATATATATATATATATATATATATATATTATATAAAATGTAGTAACAGACACTATTTTAATTTTAGATTTCTATTTCCATAGCAATGCAATTCTGGCAACAAATGTGTGTTCTTACTAACGGATACAAAGACGTGTGTGTTTTCTAATCATGGCAGACTTGGTAACAGACAACAAAGATGACTATTATTGGACAAATGAGGATTCAAGACAATATATTTTTGAAGCTGAATACACTGAGGATGAACTATAGAAGGGATCACAAAGCAAAAGTGAGACGTTGGAGCAGACGGAAGACGAAAGAGTGAGGTGAAAGTGACGACACGACAAATACGGGACTCGGAGCCAAGCTATTTCAACATAAATGGAGTGCTTACCCAGATAAACCAGGAAAAATGTTGCATGTAGCAGCACGTCATGCGTGTTATTACAACTACAGTACATACAGTGTCTGGCTAGCTGTGTACAAACAAAACGTGAAATCATACTTTACAGACACTGTAATACGATGTTTTTCACTCAGTACAGATTGGTGTCCTATCACAGTGTTGTGTGTTATAAACTCAAACCTGTTTTGTGCTGACATAGAAGCTAGCTTATCTCTTGCCGTAGTTAGCTTTTACGGCTAACACCGATGTGTTAGTACGCTAGAAAAAGACTTCCTCAGTGTTCTCTCTTACAACAACAATGTAGTATAGTTTGTTATTATACATGTTACACAACGTAAATGAAGTATTGTTGACGCTTTTTGAACGCATTTTTAAAGTGATTTAGATGTAAAACTGATTGCTAACATTAGCTGCATTGCTAGCCATAAAAAAAGACCATTTCTATGTTAGAATACAACAATAATGATTTTTATTGGTAGTTTTTGTGGCCAATAGAATATTAGATGTCTTCTACTACTTGTAATATATTCAAAAAGGCACTTTACATGCTGTCAGCTCATTTATTGGTCGTTTTTGTGGCAAATGGAAAACATTATTAGGTGAACTAAGTGCATGTGTGACAGAGAAAAGGTCTGTTTGACTCATTAGAAGTGATAAGATGATGTTGTGAGTGTTCTTGGTGACTATTTAGAAGTGATAAGATGTGAGTGTTCATGGTGACTATTTAGAAGTGATAAGATGATGTTGTGAGTGTTCATGGTGACTATTTAGAAGTGATAGGATGATGTTGTGAGTGTTCATGGTGACTATTTAGAAGTGATAAGATGATGTTGTGAGTGTTCATGGTGACTATTTAGAAGTGATAAGATGTGAGTGTTCATGGTGACTATTTAGAAGTGATAAGATGATGTGAGTGTTCATGGTGACTATTTAGAAGTGATAAGATGTGAGTGTTCATGGTGACTATTTAGAAGTGATAAAATGATGTTGTGAGTGTTCTTGGTGACTATTTAGAAGTGATAAGATGATGTTGTGTGTGTTCATGGTGACTATTTAGAAGTGATAAGATAATGTTGTGAGTGTTCATGGTGACTATTTAGAAGTGATAAGATGATGTTGTGAGTGTTCATGGTGACTATTTAGAAGTGATAAGATGATGTGAGTGTTCATGGTGACTATTTAGAAGTGATAAGATGTGAGTGTTCATGGTGACTATTTAGAAGCGATAAGATGATGTTGTGAGTGTTCATGGTGACTATTTAGAAGTGATAAGATGATGTTGTGAGTGTTCATGGTGACTATTTAGAAGTGATAAGATGTGAGTGTTAATGGTGACTATTTAGAAGTGATAAGATGAAGTGAGTGTTCATGGTGACTATTTAGAAGTGATAAGATGATGTGAGTGTTCATGGTGACTATTTAGAAGTGATACGATGTGAGTGTTTATGGTGACTATTTAGAAGTGATACGATGTGAGTGTTCATGGTGACTATTTAGAAGTGATAAGATGATGTTGTGAGTGTTCATAGTGACTATTTAGAAGTGATAAGATGATGTTGTGAGTGTTCATGGTGACTATTTAGAAGTGATACGATGATGTGAGTGTTCATGGTGACTATTTAAAAGTGATACGATGATGTTGTGAGTGTTAATGGTTACTATTTAGAAGTGATACGATGTGAGTGTTCATGGTGACTATTTAGAAGTGATAAGATGATGTTGTGAGTGTTCATGGTTACTATTTAGAAGTTATATGATGATGTTGTGAGTGTTAATAGTGACTATTTAGAAGTGATACGATGTGAGTGTTAATAGTGACTATTTAGAAGTGATACGATGTGAGTGTTCAAGGTGACTATTTAGAAGTGATATGATGATGTTGTGAGTGTTCATGGTGACTATTTAGAAGTGATACGATGATGTTGTGGGTGTTAATGGTGACTATTTAGAAGTGATACGATAATGTGAGTGATCATGGTGACTATTTAGAAGTGATAAGATGATGTTGTGAGTGTTCATGGTGACTATTTAGAAGTGATAAGATGATGTTGTGAGTGTTCATGGTGACTATTTAGAAGTGATACGATGATGTTGTGAGTGTTCATGGTTACTATTTAGAAGTTATATGATGATGTTGTGAGTGTTAATGGTGACTATTTAGAAGTGATACGATGTGAGTGTTCATGGTGACTATTTAGAAGTGATACGATGATGTGAGTGTTCATGGTGACTATTTAGAAGTGATAAGATGATGTTGTGAGTGTTCATGGTGACTATTTAGAAGTTATATGATGTTGTGAGTGTTCATGGTGACTATTTAGAATTGATACGATGATGTGAGTGATCATGGTGACTATTTAGAAGTGATAAGATGATGTTGTGAGTGTTCATGGTGACTATTTAGAAGTTATATGATGTTGTGAGTGTTAATGGTGACTATTTAGAAGTGATACGATGTGAGTGTTCATGGTGACTATTTAGAAGTGATAAGATGATGTTGTGAGTGTTCATGGTGACTATTTAGAAGTTATATGATGTTGTGAGTGTTAATGGTGACTATTTAGAAGTGATAAGATGATGTGAGTGTTCATGGTGACTATTTAGAAGTGATAAGATGTGAGTGTTCATGGTGACTATTTAGAAGTGATAAGATGATGTTGTGAGTGTTCTTGGTGACAATTTAGAAGTGATAAGATGATGTTGTGTGTGTTCATGGTGACTATTTAGAAGTGATAAGATGATGTTGTGAGTGTTCATGGTGACTATTTAGAAGTGATAAGATGATGTTGTGAGTGTTCATGGTGACTATTTAGAAGTGATAAGATGATGTGAGTGTTCATGGTGACTATTTAGAAGTGATAAGATGATGTGAGTGTTCATGGTGACTATTTAGAAGTGATACGATGTGAGTGTTCATGGTGACTATTTAGAAGTGATACGATGTGAGTGTTCATGGTGACTATTTAGAAGTGATAAGATGATGTTGTGAGTGTTCATAGTGACTATTTAGAAGTGATAAGATGATGTTGTGAGTGTTCATAGTGACTATTTAGAAGTGATAAGATGATGTTGTGAGTGTTCATGGTGACTATTTAGAAGTGATACGATGATGTGAGTGGTCATGGTGACTATTTAAAAGTGATACGATGATGTTGTGAGTGTTAATGGTTACTATTTAGAAGTGATACGATGTGAGTGTTCATGGTGACTATTTAGAAGTGATAAAATGATGTTGTGAGTGTTCTTGGTGACTATTTAGAAGTGATAAGATGATGTTGTGTGTGTTCATGGTGACTATTTAGAAGTGATAAGATAATGTTGTGAGTGTTCATGGTGACTATTTAGAAGTGATAAGATGATGTTGTGAGTGTTCATGGTGACTATTTAGAAGTGATAAGATGATGTGAGTGTTCATGGTGACTATTTAGAAGTGATAAGATGTGAGTGTTCATGGTGACTATTTAGAAGCGATAAGATGATGTTGTGAGTGTTCATGGTGACTATTTAGAAGTGATAAGATGATGTTGTGAGTGTTCATGGTGACTATTTAGAAGTGATAAGATGTGAGTGTTAATGGTGACTATTTAGAAGTGATAAGATGAAGTGAGTGTTCATGGTGACTATTTAGAAGTGATAAGATGATGTGAGTGTTCATGGTGACTATTTAGAAGTGATACGATGTGAGTGTTTATGGTGACTATTTAGAAGTGATACGATGTGAGTGTTCATGGTGACTATTTAGAAGTGATAAGATGATGTTGTGAGTGTTCATAGTGACTATTTAGAAGTGATAAGATGATGTTGTGAGTGTTCATGGTGACTATTTAGAAGTGATACGATGATGTGAGTGTTCATGGTGACTATTTAAAAGTGATACGATGATGTTGTGAGTGTTAATGGTTACTATTTAGAAGTGATACGATGTGAGTGTTCATGGTGACTATTTAGAAGTGATAAGATGATGTTGTGAGTGTTCATGGTTACTATTTAGAAGTTATATGATGATGTTGTGAGTGTTAATGGTGACTATTTAGAAGTGATACGATGTGAGTGTTCAAGGTGACTATTTAGAAGTGATATGATGATGTTGTGAGTGTTCATGGTGACTATTTAGAAGTGATACGATGATGTTGTGAGTGTTAATGGTGACTATTTAGAAGTGATACGATAATGTGAGTGATCATGGTGACTATTTAGAAGTGATAAGATGATGTTGTGAGTGTTCATGGTGACTATTTAGAAGTGATAAGATGATGTTGTGAGTGTTCATGGTGACTATTTAGAAGTGATACGATGATGTTGTGAGTGTTCATGGTTACTATTTAGAAGTTATATGATGATGTTGTGAGTGTTAATGGTGACTATTTAGAAGTGATACGATGTGAGTGTTCATGGTGACTATTTAGAAGTGATACGATGATGTGAGTGTTCATGGTGACTATTTAGAAGTGATAAGATGATGTTGTGAGTGTTCATGGTGACTATTTAGAAGTTATATGATGTTGTGAGTGTTCATGGTGACTATTTAGAATTGATACGATGATGTGAGTGATCATGGTGACTATTTAGAAGTGATAAGATGATGTTGTGAGTGTTCATGGTGACTATTTAGAAGTTATATGATGATGTTGTGAGTGTTAATGGTGACTATTTAGAAGTGATACGATGTGAGTGTTCATGGTGACTATTTAGAAGTGATAAAATGATGTTGTGAGTGTTCATGGTGACTATTTAGAAGTTATATGATGTTGTGAGTGTTAATGGTGACTATTTAGAAGTGATAAGATGATGTGAGTGTTCATGGTGACTATTTAGAAGTGATAAGATGTGAGTGTTCATGGTGACTATTTAGAAGTGATAAGATGATGTTGTGAGTGTTCTTGGTGACAATTTAGAAGTGATAAGATGATGTTGTGTGTGTTCATGGTGACTATTTAGAAGTGATAAGATGATGTTGTGAGTGTTCATGGTGACTATTTAGAAGTGATAAGATGATGTTGTGAGTGTTCATGGTGACTATTTAGAAGTGATAAGATGATGTGAGTGTTCATGGTGACTATTTAGAAGTGATAAGATGATGTGAGTGTTCATGGTGACTATTTAGAAGTGATACGATGTGAGTGTTCATGGTGACTATTTAGAAGTGATACGATGTGAGTGTTCATGGTGACTATTTAGAAGTGATAAGATGATGTTGTGAGTGTTCATAGTGACTATTTAGAAGTGATAAGATGATGTTGTGAGTGTTCATAGTGACTATTTAGAAGTGATAAGATGATGTTGTGAGTGTTCATGGTGACTATTTAGAAGTGATACGATGATGTGAGTGTTCATGGTGACTATTTAAAAGTGATACGATGATGTTGTGAGTGTTAATGGTTACTATTTAGAAGTGATACGATGTGAGTGTTCATGGTGATTAGAAGTGATAAGATGATGTTGTGAGTGTTCATGGTTACTATTTAGAAGTTATATGATGATGTTGTGAGTGTTAATGGTGACTATTTAGAAGTGATACGATGTGAGTGTTCAAGGTGACTATTTAGAAGTGATATGATGATGTTGTGAGTGTTCATGGTGACTATTTAGAAGTGATACGATGATGTTGTGAGTGTTAATGGTGACTATTTAGAAGTGATACGATAATGTGAGTGATCATGGTGACTATTTAGAAGTGATAAGATGATGTTGTGAGTGTTCATGGTGACTATTTAGAAGTGATAAGATGATGTTGTGAGTGTTCATGGTGACTATTTAGAAGTGATACGATGATGTTGTGAGTGTTCATGGTTACTATTTAGAAGTTATATGATGATGTTGTGAGTGTTAATGGTGACTATTTAGAAGTGATACGATGTGAGTGTTCATGGTGACTATTTAGAAGTGATACGATGATGTGAGTGTTCATGGTGACTATTTAGAAGTGATAAGATGATGTTGTGAGTGTTCATGGTGACTATTTAGAAGTTATATGATGTTGTGAGTGTTCATGGTGACTATTTAGAATTGATACGATGATGTGAGTGTTCATGGTGACTATTTAGAAGTGATAAGATGATGTTGTGAGTGTTCATGGTGACTATTTAGAAGTTATATGATGTTGTGAGTGTTAATGGTGACTATTTAGAAGTGATACGATGTGAGTGTTCATGGTGACTATTTAGAAGTGATAAGATGATGTTGTGAGTGTTCATGGTGACTATTTAGAAGTTATATGATGTTGTGAGTGTTCCTGATGGGTGCTAGTTGGCGCCTTGCATGGCAGCTCCCTCCATCAGTGTGTGAATGTGTGTGTGAATGGGTGAATGTGGAAGTAGTGTCAAAGCGCTTTGAGTACCTTGAAGGTAGAAAAGCGCTATACAAGTACAACCCATTTATCATTTATCATTTATAAGATGTGAGTGTTCATGGTGACTATTTAGAAGTGATAAGATGATGTTGTGAGTGTTCATGGTGACTATTTAGAAGTGATAAGATGATGTTGTGAGTGTTCATGGTGACTATTTAGAAGTGATAAGATGAAGTGAGTGTTCATGGTGACTATTTAGAAGTGATAAGATGATGTGAGTGTTCATGGTGACTATTTAGAAGTGATACGATGTGAGTGTTCATGGTGACTATTTAGAAGTGATACAATGTGAGTGTTCATGGTGACTATTTAGAAGTGATACAATGTGAGTGTTCATGGTGACTATTTAGAAGTGATAAGATGATGTTGTGAGTGTTCATAGTGACTATTTAGAAGTGATAAAATGATGTTGTGAGTGTTCATAGTGACTATTTAGAAGTGATAAGATGATGTTGTGAGTGTTCATGGTGACTATTTAGAAGTGATACGATGATGTGAGTGTTCATGGTGACTATTTAAAAGTGATACGATGATGTTGTGAGTGTTAATGGTTACTATTTAGAAGTGATACGATGTGAGTGTTCATGGTGACTAGAAGTGATAAGATGATGTTGTGAGTGTTCATGGTTACTATTTAGAAGTTATATGATGATGTTGTGAGTGTTAATGGTGACTATTTAGAAGTGATACGATGTGAGTGTTCAAGGTGACTATTTAGAAGTGATATGATGATGTTGTGAGTGTTCATGGTGACTATTTAGAAGTGATACGATGATGTTGTGAGTGTTAATGGTGACTATTTAGAAGTGATACGATAATGTGAGTGATCATGGTGACTATTTAGAAGTGATAAGATGATGTTGTGAGTGTTCATGGTGACTATTTAGAAGTGATAAGATGATGTTGTGAGTGTTCATGGTGACTATTTAGAAGTGATACGATGTGAGTGTTCATGGTGACTATTTAGAAGTTATATGATGATGTTGTGAGTGTTAATGGTGACTATTTAGAAGTTATATGATGTTGTGAGTGTTCATGGTGACTATTTAGAATTGATACGATGATGTGAGTGTTCATGGTGACTATTTAGAAGTGATAAGATGATGTTGTGAGTGTTCATGGTGACTATTTAGAAGTTATATGATGTTGTGAGTGTTAATGGTGACTATTTAGAAGTGATACGATGTGAGTGTTCATGGTGACTATTTAGAAGTGATAAGATGATGTTGTGAGTGTTCATGGTGACTATTTAGAAGTGATACGATGTGAGTGTTCATGGTGACTATTTAGAAGTGATAAGATGTGAGTGTTCATGGTGACTATTTAGAAGTGATAAGATGATGTTGTGAGTGTTCATGGTGACTATTTAGAAGTGATAAGATGATGTTGTGAGTGTTCATGGTGACTATTTAGAAGTTATATGATGATGTTGTGAGTGTTAATGGTGACTATTTAGAAGTGATACGATGTGAGTGTTCATGGTGACTATTTAGAAGTGAAACGATGATGTGAGTGTTCATGGTGACTATTTAGAAGTGATAAGATGATGTTGTGAGTGTTCATGGTGACTATTTAGAAGTTACATGATTTTGTGAGTGTTCATGGTGACTATTTAGAATTGATACGATGATGTGAGTGTTCATGGTGACTATTTAGAAGTGATAAGATGATGTTGTGAGTGTTCATGGTGACTATTTAGAAGTTATATGATGTTGTGAGTGTTAATGGTGACTATTTAGAAGTGATACGATGTGAGTGTTCATGGTGACTATTTAGAAGTGATAAGATGTGAGTGTTCATGGTGACTATTTAGAAGTGATATGATGATGTTGTGAGTGTTCATGGTGACTATTTAGAAGTGATAAGATGATGTTGTGAGTGTTCATGGTGACTAGAAGTGATACGATGATGTTGTGAGGGTTCATGGTGACTATTTTGAAGTGATACAATGATGTTGTGAGTGTTCATGGTTACTATTTAGAAGTGATAAGATGATGTTGTGAGTGTTCATGGTTACTATTTAGAAGTGATAAGATGATGTTGTGAGTGTTCATGGTGACTATTTAAAAGTGATAAGATGATGTTGTGAGTGTTCATGGTGACTATTTAGAAGTGATAAGATGATGTTGTGAGGGTTCATTGTGACAAAGTTGGAAGTGTTAGCTTTGAGTAGAAAGTGAAAACAGGAACTGAGATATTTGGTCATGTAGTCCGACTGGAAGGTGAGGTGACTAAAGGTGCAGCTAGAAGTTTCTAGAAGGAGTTATTGGAGACAAGATGGACATAGGTGAGTTAAGATGGACATATTGGAGTTAAGATGGACATGTTGGAGTTAAGATGGACATATTGGAGTTAAGCTGGACATATTAGAGTTAAGATAGACATAGGTGAGTTAAGATGGACATATTGGAGTTAAGATAAGACATAGGTGAGTTAAGATGAGACATAGGTGAGTTAAGATGAGACATAGGTGAGTTAAGGTGGACATAGGTGAGTTAAGATGGACATATTGGAGTTAAGATGGACATATTAGAGTTAAGATAGACATAGGTGAGTTAAGATGGACATATTGGAGTTAAGATAAGACATAGGTGAGTTAAGATGAGACATAGGTGAGTTAAGATGAGACATAGGTGAGTTAAGGTGGACATAGGTGAGTTAAGATGGACATATTGGAGTTAAGATGGACATATTAGAGTTAAGATGGACATAGGTGAGTTAAGATGGACAGTGGGCGGTATAGCTCAGTTGGTAGAGTGGCCGTGCCAGCAATTTGACGGTTGCAGGTTCGATTCCCGCTTCCGCCATCCTAGTCACTGCCGTTGTGTCCTTGGGCAAGACACTTTACCCACCTGCTCCCAGTGCCACCCACACTGGTTTAAATGTAACTTAGATATTGGGTTTCACTATGTAAAGCGCTTTGAGTCACTAGAGAAAAGCGCTATATAAATATAATTCACTTCACTTCACACATAGGTGAGTTAAGGTGGACATAGGTGAGTTAAGGTGGACATATTGGAGTTAAGATAAGACATAGGTGAGTTAAGATGAGACATAGGTGAGTTAAGATGAGACATAGGTGAGTTAAGGTGGACATAGGTGAGTTAAGATGGACATAGGTGAGTTAAGATGGACATAGGTGAGTTAAGATGGACATAGGAGATTTAAACTGGACATAGGTGAGTTAAGATGGACATATTGGAGTTAAGATGGACATGTTGGAGTTAAGATGGACATGTTGGAGTTAAGATGGACATGTTGGAGTTAAGATGGACATGTTGGAGTTAAGATGGACATGTTGGAGTTAAGATGGACATGTTGGAGTTAAGATGGACATGTTGGAGTTCAGATGGACATGTTGGAGTTAAGATGGACGTATTGGAGTTAAGATGGACGTATTGGAGTTAAGATAAGACATAGGTGAGTTAAGATAAGACATAAGTGAGTTAAGATAAGACATAGGTCAGTTAAGGTGGACATAGGTGAGTTAAGATGGACATAGGTGAGTTAAAATGGACATAGGTGAGTTAAGCTGGACATAAGTGATTTAAGCTGGACATAGGTGAGTTAAGATGGACATATTGGAGTTAAGATAAGACATGGGTGTGTTAAGATGGACATAGGTGATTTAAGATGGACATAGGTGAGTTAAGATGGAAATAGGTGAGTTAAGGTGGACATAGGTGAGTTAAGGTGGACATATTGGAGTTAAGATGGACATAGGTGAGTTAAGATGGACATATTGGAGTTAAGATAAGACATAGGTGAGTTAAGGTGGACATAGGTGAGTTAAGGTGGACATAGGTTAGTTAAGATGGACATAGGTGAGTTAAGATGGACATAGGTGAGTTAAGGTGGACATCGGTGAGTTAAGCTGGACATATTGGAGTTAAGCTGCACATATTAGAGTTAAGATGGACATATTGGAGTTAAACTGGACATAGGTGAGTTAAACTGGACATAGGTGAGTTAAGATGGACATAGGTGAGTTAAGCTGGACATATCGGAGTTAAGATGGACATATTGGAGTTAAGATGGACCTATTGTAGTTAATTAAGATGGACATATTGTAGTTAATTAGGCTGGAGATATTGTAGTAAAGCTGGACATATTGTAGTTAAATTATGCTGGACATATTGTAGTTAATTAGGCTGGAGATATTGTAGTAAAGCTGGACATATTGTAGTTAATTATGCTGGACATATTGTAGTTAATTAGGCTGTACATATTGTAGTAAAGCTGGACATATTGTAGTTAACTAGGCTGTACATATTGTAGTAAAGCTGGACATATTGTAGTTAATTATGCTGGACATATTGTAGTTAACTAGGCTGTACATATTGTAGTAAAGCTGGACATATTGTAGTTAACTAGGCTGTACATATTGTAGTAAAGCTGGACATATTGTAGTTAATTATGCTGGACATATTGTAGTTAATGAGGCTGTACATATTGTAGTAAAGCTGGACATATTGTAGTTAATTATGCTGGACATATTGTAGTTAATTAGGCTGTACATATTGTAGTAAAGCTGGACATATTGTAGTTAATTATGCTGGACATATTGTAGTTAATTAGGCTGTACATATTGTAGTAAAGCTGGACATATTGTAGTTAACGAGGCTGGACATATTGTAGTAAAGCTGGACATATTGTAGTTAATGAGGCTGTACATATTGTAGTTAATGAGGCTGGACATATTGTAGTTAATTAGGCTGTACATATTGTAGTAAAGCTGGACATATTGTAGTTAATTAGGCTGTACATATTGTAGTAAAGCTGGACATATTGTAGTTAATTAGGCTGTACATATTGTAGTTAACTAGGCTGGACATATTGTAGTAAAGCTGGACATATTGTAGTTAATTAAGCTGGACATATTGTAGTTAATTAGGCTGTACATATTGTAGTTAACTAGGCTGGACATATTGTAGTAAAGCTGGACATATTGTAGTTAATTAGGCTGGACATATTGTAGTTAACTAGGCTGGACATATTGTAGTAAAGCTGGATATATTGTAGTTAACTAGGCTGTACATATTGTAGTAAAGCTGGACATACGTGAGGATGCATCAGGTCGTGTTGCTTGTCCAGACGGAAGCGAACATTCCAGCAAGCTCCACACCCGACAAGCCGACAAGAGCGACTATGGCGGCGGGGAGGTGAGCGACGACGACTCGGTGTGACTGCTGGAGGAGATCCGCCCTGGGGAGCGGAAAAAAAAAAAAAAAAAAAAGCCTCTTTTTAAAAAAGTTAGCAGAAGGCTGCGACGAGAAGGAGAAGCAGAATCATGTTGACACTCAGCGACGTGGCAAGCCCGCACCGCCTGGGCCGGTGACGTCATCACCGCGCGACCTGATGATGCCTTTAGAAAGGAGCGTTAGAAGTCTTTCTGCCGTCGTAATCTTCTTTATTACACTTGAAACTATGTCTTTAATTAATATAACATCTTTTTTACATCTACACTATCACTCCTTGCTGCATGCAAATATATATATATATATATATATATATATATATATATATATATATACATATACACACACACACACTTATATATATATATATATCTATATATGTGTGTGTATGTATGTATGTATATATATACACATGTATACACACACACACACATATACATATATATATATATATATATATATATATGGAACAGAGAGGAAAATAACCACCTGGATCGTTATAGGTGCAAAGTGTAAAAGCCAGCATGTGTGAATGTGTGATGGTATGGGGGTGCATTAGTGCCCAAGGCATGGGTAACTTACACATCTGTGAAGGCACCATTAATGCTGAAAGGTACATACAGGATGTGGAGCAACATATGTTGTCATCCAAGCAACGTTATCATGGACGCCCCTGCTTATTTCAGCAAGACAATGCCAAGCCACGTGTTACAACAGCGTGGCTTCGTAGTTAAAGAGTGCGGGTACTTTCCTGGCCCGCCTGCAGTCCAGACCGGTCTCCCATGGAAAATGTGTGGCGCATTATGAAGCGTAAAATATGACAGCGGAGACCCCGGAATGTTGAAGGACTGAAGCTCTACATAAAACAAGAATGGGAAAGAATTCCACTTTCAAAGCTTCAACAATTAGTTTCCTCAGTTCCCAAACGTTTATTGAGTGTTGTTAAAAGAAAAGGTGATGTAACACAGTGGTGAACATGCCCTTTCCCAACTACTTTGGCACGTGTTGCAGCCATGAAATTCTAAGTTAATTATTATTTGCAAAAAAAAAAAAAAATAACATTGAGTTTGAACATCAAATATGTTGTCTTTGTAGCATCTTCAATTGAATATGGGTTGAAAAGGATTTGCAAATCATTTTATTCTGTTTATATTTACATCGAACACAATTTCCCAACTCCTGTGGAAACAGGGTTTGTATATATATATATATATATATATATATATATATATATATATATATATACATACATATATGTATATATACATATATGTATAAATACATATATATATACATGTATATATACATACATACACATATATATATATATATAAATACATATGAATATTAAAAAAAAAGTTTTATATATATTGGTATGTATGATCCATCCATTTCCTACTGCTTATGTAGTGAAAATAAAAAAGTTTGAATAAGAGATGTATCCAACACAAACACACACACACAAACACACACACACACACACAGAGAGAGTAAAAGTCGTGGGAGGAAGCATCTTGATATTTGTAATATTTTTACTGTTACCATGGCTCATGTATTATGATTATGAACTATCAAAAATAGTAAGTTACCATGGTAACTGACTCTGAATTTAACTTATCTATTTCTGGAACAGAAAAAAAGGGAATGTCCATCATCTCCGTATTGTAGTAATAAACATTACTTAGGTCGTGAAGATGTAAACTTTCTGCTACAACTGTACTGTTACTATAGTAACCGTTGTGTTGCTATAGTAATTAGTTACTATAGTAACACAACTAAGCTAAGGTTGGAAAATGCTACTAAAAGACATATTTCACATAAAACCTTTTAGCACACGTCTCACATTCACCTTGGATAATGCAGAAAAAGTGCAAGATTATTTCGGGAATCTTTTATTGTTCAAGTAGTTCAAAGAAAACATTTTAATGAAATTCTAATTCTAAATGTGTTTGACACAAATGTCATTAATGTACTGTAAAAACATGAAAAACGTCACAATGTAGCACTTAGCTCGCTTCAAACTTCAACATAATACAGCAGTTTAAGACAGATTATGGAAAATATTATAAAAACATTCTTCATATCCCGAAAAACAATGATTGCTACAATATTTCTCAGTAGCTTATTTACACCATCATGGCTTTTGTACATAAAAGCTTCACCATTGCACTTTGTAGAGGAAAAAAACAAAATAATGAAGGCAAAAAAATATATATACAGTGTTTGAAGCTTTAAAAAAAATGTAACAGTTAAGTTGTTGTAAGAGCCATTTGCTTGTGCTGCAGCTTTTTTTTTGCTGGCAGGAATAAAAGACAAATATTGTAAATAAAAAGATTCCAATTAAATGACCTCAGTCTTCACCAATCAACCAGCAGGTGGACTTCATGCTCACAACGGAGGTTTTCTTTTCAAAGTCATTTCAAAAACTTACCATTGAGACAAAGTTGTGGCTTTTAGAAAAATTAACGAATTAAAAATATGTTTTTTAACCCAAAAATTTAATAAAAATTGTAATTTTTTTTATGGTTACAAGTAGAGAATGTGGGCGGGGCCTTCTTGGAACAATATGCTACAAGCCTTCTAATTGGTCAGTATCGCGCATGTCGGTCTTTGGCAAAAATTGATTCATAAATATTCTTATTTATCCCGATTCTAAAACAATTTGTGATTTTCAAAAATGAATATTAATCCATTTTCCCTCCAAATGTGTTGATGTAAGCCAGGGGTGTCCAAAGTGCGGCCCGCGGGTCATTTTTTAACGGCCCCACGGCACATTTTAAAAACACGATTGAAAAATTTTTAAAACGTTAAAAGTGATACAAAAGAGCAAACGGGTGAAATGTAACAAGAAAATGTTGCAATGTTTACTCTAATAAAACAAAACTGCCATGCAGGCTGTTTCTTTCTTTAAAAAATAATAATGAATCAAAATCAATGTCATTATGAATTATTGACCTATTCAAGGCTCCAATTATGTCAAATTAAATTTTCCACTTTTACATATTTTGGGGGGAAAATTTAGCATATTTTGTGTTTGCTATTTAAAAAACTGAGCTGTTTTTTTTTTAAAGAAGGGCCTAAAACGAACCAACAAAAACATAAACAACAATAAAACTTATAATTGAAGTTGATCTCGAGATTATTCTGTTAAAACTAATAATTTATAATTTATTTTCTGACAATTTAATGAGTCTTTTGGATCCCCAATCATTTTAGTGTGATTTGTTTTTAAGTGTCATTGCTCAAAAAATAATAATTAAATAAAATCGATGGTGTTATGAGTTATTGACCTTTTTAATGCTCCAATTATTATATAAATATTGCATATTTTGTGATTTTTTTTTTTGTGACAAAAATAGCATACAACTTAAATCTTTAAAATCATTATATTGACAGATGGATCTAGAGATTTAAAACGTGAATAATTTAAAAAAAAATACCGAATAATGACACATTTTTTATATTTTTTGACCAAAACCCTGAGATCAAGCCTGAGTGGAGGCCCACATTTATATTTTTACACATATATTGTATTGTGTTTCAAAATAAAAAATATCCAAATGGCGCCCGCTTGCTTTGAATTTTCAGTG
Source organism: Nerophis ophidion (assembly GCF_033978795.1). NCBI lineage: Eukaryota > Metazoa > Chordata > Actinopteri > Syngnathiformes > Syngnathidae > Nerophis > Nerophis ophidion. Next base: position 39,474,135 of record NC_084635.1, on the reverse strand, counting down.
TGCGGCCCTCAGTGGACAAAGTTTGGACACCCCTGACGTGAGCACGTCCATATATGGTCACGGACGCTGAACATGTCGACGCCCACAAGATTCAAGTTGAGGCACCGAAATAAAAGATTTGCATCGAACTTTCAAACGCTCGCGAGAAAAGTTCCTACATTGCTTCATGTTTAGTTTGGTTTTGGAGGCGACGCTAGGAAAGAAAGGTCAAAGGTCAGCTGGGGTCAGATGACAACACTGGTGCCGCTGCGAGAGCTCTTAACCTGAGAGAGAGACACACAGGGTCAGGGCCAGCACGCTAACTACAGCAGAGTTTTCCTTACAGAGTATTGGTTCCTCCTGGGGGAAGGTTTGTGTCCGGGCTCGTACTCGGTGTAGCTGGGAGCCTTGTCCCCCCATCCTCCTCCTCTTCTTCCTCCTCCTCCTCGCCGACTACTGTCCTCGTCCTCAGAGCTCCAAGATCCTCCCGCTCGCCGGCCCGCGGGCGGAGGAGAGTACCTTCCCCTGGAGCGGCTGTCGAAGAGGTTGTCCCTGGACCGGGAGCGAGGGCGGCTCATGGCCTCCCGCTGGGCGCCGCGCAGACGTCCGTCCAGGGACTCCTGGCTGTAGCTCCTGGGGAGGCCCCTGGAGCGCGGAGGCGAGGGGTAGCGTCGACCCGCCGCCCCGTGTCCGTCACGATGTGCGAACCCGCCACGACTGCTGTCGCTGGAGCTGGGGGGGCGTGTCTTGGGCGCCGGGGGCGGCGCCCTGGCCGACTGCGGCTCCCGTATGGGCGGAAGGGTGATGACGCGGCGCTCCGTGGGGCCGTCGCCGAGGCCGGAGATCATGCTGGGGGGGCCGGGGGAGTACGGGACCCCCATGGGCATCTGCTGGGGGGGAGGGGCCAGCTGGTGCATGTGAGGCGGCTGAGGCTGCAGCAACAACAACAACAACAACAACAACAACAGCTGATCAATAACTTGCAACACAAGTAAAAACACTAAACTGTTAAAAAATATTACATAATATTAAAATTAAACTCATTATATCATTTGAAATAGCAATATTATATTAAAATAACTATATGAAATGTAAAAAACTAAACTATAAAAACAAGCTAAAATAAATACATTGTATAATACAATATTAAATTAAATTACAATATATAAAATAATGATTCATTAAAATTATATGAAATAAAAAACTAAACTATAAAATACAATTCAATTACATGATATAATAATAAATTAAAGTAGATGTATTATATGAAATAGCGTTAATATATTATATTAAAATAATTACATGAAATAAAAAACAAACTAAACTACTAAAATTAATTCAAATAATAATTTAAATACATTACAATAATAATCATAATATTAACATAATTATATAATGCAGTGGTGCCAAACCACAGCGCCGCGGCCCGGTACCGAGCCGCAGAATTTTTTAAAATTCATTTTTATAAAAAAAAAAAAAAAAAAAAAAAATAATAATAATAAAAAAAATATATATATTTTATTAAATCAACATAAAACAACCAATATACACTTAAAATGAGTGCACCACAAAAACCTCACTTTTTCATGACAAAAACGTCCCTTTTTCATGACAACGAAAAAAATAAATAAAAATAAAAAATAAAAAAAGGACCCCCCCCCCCCCCCCCCCCCCCCCCCAGGCTGCGGGACAAATTATTAAGCGTTAATACAAAAAGGTTGGGGACCACTGATATAATATAAAAAAACATTTTTTTAGAGATAAAAATAAACTATTAAAATACATAAATACATACATTAAATAAGAATAATAATAAATCAAAATAACAATTGTATTAATAGCGATAACATATTAAAATAATTCTAGTTAATAAAAAAACAAATTAAACTATTAGAATAAATTCAAATAATAACTTAAATACATTATTATGCATCAAAGTTTATTTATATAGCCTTTAATCACAAATGTCCCAAAGGGCTGCACAAGCCACAACGACAGATCCCACAATTACAGAATATTAAAAATCCTAACATTAACATATTGACATAATTATATAGTATAAAATAAACTCAAATATCAGAATACATTCAAATAATTGAAATAAATACATTTATTGAATAATAATAATAATATATTTCATGAAAAAAATGATATAAAATAAAAATCTAAGTAAATTATTAAAATACATTTCAATAATAATTTAAATAAATACATGTTTGGTTACATCTATTTAATCATAATATTATAATATTAAATCACAATAATATGAAATAATAATATCATATGTTAATTATATCAAATAAAAACCAAACTAAACTATTAAAATAAATTAAATTAAAATTAATACAATATCAATAATCATAACACCATTAACATAATTATATAATACAAAATACATAAAACTATTCAAATTAATTACAATAATTTTAAATACATTATCTATACAATAATGGTCATCATAATTTCATATTAGCATAATTATACAATAGAAAATTAACTATTAAAATTACTTCAAATAAATAAAATATTATTTGTTGCAGGCGCGGCAACTCTACCAACCGAGCCACACCGCCCCCATAATCTGAAGTGGAATTCTTTCCCATTCGTGCTTGATGTACAACTTAAGTTGTTCAACAGTCTCCTGCCTCATATTTTAGCCTTCACACATTTTCAATGTCTGGACTACAGGCAGGCCAGTCTAGTACCCGCACTCTTTTACTATGAAGCCACACTGTTGTAACACCTGGCTTGGCATTGTCTTGCTGAAATAAGCAGGGGCGTCCATGATAACGTTGCTTGGATGGCAACATATGTTGCTCCAAAACCTGTATGTACCTTTCAGCATTAATGGTGCCTTCACAGATGTGTACTGATGCACCCCCATACCATCACACATGCTGGCTTTTACACTTTGACTCTAGAACAGTCCGGGGGGTTCTTTTCCTATTTGTTCCGGAGGACACAAATGTCCACAGTTTCCAAAAACAATTTGAAATGTGAACCACAGAACACTTTTCCACTTGGCGTCAGTCCATCTTAGATGAGCTCGGGCTCGGTGTTTCTGGGTGTTGTTGATAAATGGCTTTGGCTTTGATTAGTAGAGTTTTAACTTGCTTTTACAGATGTAGCTACCGACTGTAGCTACTGACAGTGGTTTTCTGAAGTGTTCCTAAGCCCATGTGGTGATATCCTTTACACACCGATATCACTTTTTGATCCAAGGTGCGTAATATCATGGCTTACATGCAGTGATTTCTCCAGATTCTCTGAACCTTTTGATGATATTATGGAGCGTAGATGGTGAAACCCCTAAATTCCTTGCAATAGCTGCTTGAGAAATGTTGTTCTTAAAAAATTTGCTCAGGCATTTGTTGACAAAGTGGTGACCCTCACCCCGTCCTTGTTTGTGAATGAGTGAGTATTTTATGGAAACTGCTTTTATAGCCAATCATGGCACCCACCTGTTCCCAATTAGCCTGTTCACCTGTGGGATGTTCCAAATAAGTGTTTAATGAGCATTCCTCAACTTTTCACTCTTTTTTGCCACTTGTGCCACCTTTTTTAAAACATGTTGCAGGTATCAAATTCCAAATGAGTTAATATTTGCAAAAAATAACAAAGTTTACCAGTTCAAATGTTAAATATCTTGTTTTTGCAGTCTATTCAATTGAATATAAGTTGAAAAGGATTTGTTGTTTTTTCTTTTTATTTAGCATTTACACAACGTGACAACTTCACTGTTTTAATGGTTTGTAAATTAAGTTGAAATGTATGTTAGGTCGGACATTTAGAAGGCAGATGGCTTCACTTCTGACATTTTGTTTCAGCCCTTTTGTTTTTGTTGGAGCGATATTTATTTCGTATGAAAACGTGTAGTTAAATACATGATAGAATGATAACTGCTGAGGTTGAGTAGAAAGTGTGAGGATGAGAGAAGAAGAAAAGGAAGGTAGTCACCTGAAGCAGAGGAGTGGTCATGTCCATCCCCCTCACCTGACTCTCCATGTAGTCCAGCATGTGATGGGTGGCAGGTGTGCCAGTTCTGGGCCCGCTGGGGGGTGGCATGCTGTAGGAGACAGACTGAGGAGGCGGCAGAGGCAAACCCTTCAGTGGGAAGCTTTTACCTGATGTAGATCCTATTAAACACACATCACAGCTTATTCAAGCAACATAACATATATATATATATATATATATATATATATATATATATATATATATATATATACACACATTAACATACATACATACACAAACACACATATAAATATATATAAATAAATACACACACACACAAACATACATATACACACACATATATATATATATATATATATATATATATATACACACATTAACATACATACATACACAAACACACATATAAATATATATAAATAAATACACACACACACAAACATACATATACACACACACACATATATATATATATATATATATATATATATATATATATATATATATATATATATATATATGTATATATATATATATATATATATATATATATATATATACATATATATATATATATATATATATATATATATATATATATATATATATATATATATATATATATATATGTATATATATATATATATATATATATATATATATATATATATATATATATATATATACACTATTTACCTGCATATAACAAGTGTTTATTTACCTGCATATAACATGGGGTTGATTTGATGGCTCATTGGTGCATGAACCTGTCCTCCCATCCAAGGAGCCATGGCCCTCTGAGCGTCCTTCATCATACGATGTTGCATGATCGCTGGACACATCAAATATATACAACTATTACATACACACTAATACACAACAACAAAATACACACTAGTAATACACAACCACTTTAAAATGTCCTCATGTTACATCGTAGTTTACTTACTGCGGTGCATAGGGAGTTTTAAAATACCACATTTAAGTACATGGACTTGAAAGTAGCTATGAGTACATGATGAACTTTGAAGTACGGGATGGGGATTAAACATGGGATTGGATCTGAGGACAAAAATGTTGAACAGAATATCTTTCACACAACTTTTTTTGTGTGGTGGAAAACTGTCACGGACTGGTGGACAGCCACCGACTGGAGGACGGTAACAGACTGGTGGACGGTCACCGACTGGCGGACGGTCACCGACTGGCGGACGGCCACCGACTGGCGGACGGCCACCGACTGGCGAACCGTCACAGACTGGCGAACCGTCACAGACTGGCGGACGGCCACCGACTGGTGAACCGTCACAGACTGGTGGACGGCCACCGACTGGTGGACCGTCACAGACTGGTGGACCGTCACAGACTGGTGGACGGCCACCGACTGGTGGACCGTCACAGACTGGTGGACGGTCACAGACTGGTGGACGGTCACAGACTGGTGGACGGTCACAGACTGGTGGACCGTCACAGACTGGTGGACCGTCACAGACTGGTGGACCGTCACAGACTGGTGGACCGTCACAGACTGGTGGACGGCCACCGACTGGTGGACGGCCACCTACTGGTGGACGGCCACCGACTGGTGGACGGCCACCGACTGGTGGACGGCCACCGACTGGTGGACGGCCACCGACTGGTGGACGGCCACCGACTGGTGGACGGCCACCGACTGGTGGACGGTCACCGACTGGTGGACGGCCACAGACAGGTGGACGGCCACAGACAGGTGGACGGCCACAGACAGGTGGACGGCCACAAACAGGTGGACAGCCACAGACAGGTGGACAGCCACCGACAGGTGGACAGCCACCGACAGGTGGACAGCCACCGACAGGTGGACAGCCACCGACAGGTGGACAGCCACCGACAGGTGGACAGCCACCGACTGGTGGACCGCCACCGACTGGTGGACAGCCACCGACTGGTGGACCGCCACCAACAGGTGGACAGTCACCAACAGGTGGACAGTCAACGACTGGTGGACAGCCACAGACAGGTGGACAGCCACAGACAGGTGGACAGCCACCGACAGGTGGACAGCCACCGACTGGTGGACCGCCACCGACTGGTGGACAGCCACCGACTGGTGGACCGCCACCAACAGGTGGACAGTCACCAACAGGTGGACAGTCAACGACTGGTGGACAGTCACCAACAGGTGGACAGTCAACGACTGGTGGACGGCCACCGACTGGTGGATGGCCACCGACTGGTGGACGGCCACCGACTGGTGGACGGTCACAGACAGGTGGACAGTCACAGACAGTCACAGACAGTTGGACAGTCACAGACAGTTGGACAGTCACAGACAGTTGGACAGTCACATACAGGTGGACAGTCACAGACAGGTGGACAGTCACAGACAGTTGGAGAGCCACCGACTGGTGGACAGCCACAGACAGATGGACAGTCACAGACTGGTGGACAGGAAGTTGCTAACACAGGTCTGAGTGACCCTCACCACTATTATGAATCAGGCCAGTTAATGAGAAAAGAAGACTACCTTTCTCGGGGCAGCAGCACTTCTGAGGGCAACAAGGACATCTGACGTAGCAGCAACACTTCTGAGGACAACACTGGCACCAGCACACTCCCAGCAGGATGAGGAGCAGCACAATGCCCAGGATGATTAACAGCACCGTTAACCAATCTGAGGAGGACACCATGTGACAAGTTACTACCTTTCATGCACTCCATTAGTCAAATAGTTCGGTTTTCTGTATTTTCACCCCTTGATGAGAAGTCCCAGTGTCCATGCACTCTGTCTAATACCACTATTGTCCATACGCTATGTGTCTCCCGTACACTGGGGGGCGCTAATCTCCCTTTAGCACAGACAAATGTATTGACTTTCCAGCTGACCTATGACATCACAGCAAAACTAGATATCTTGACGGCTAAAGCTTGGTTCTTGTTGTGCTCGATGGAATGTTGATGACAGACATTAGGACTCTGAAGGCTGCGCTGAAGTTAAATAGCAGAGTCCACCAAGACATGATCTGATCACAACCTTCTCTTCTTTGGTCTCATCAAAGTGTTACACTTTTTAATTTGTGAAGCACATCAACACCTTCTCTTTATTCCAATTGTTGTTTTTATTGACCAGGATCTGCTTGCGGGTTATATTCCGCATGCTGAGACTGTTGCATTTGTGATACAAAGTGTCCCCTAACCCTAACCCCAACGACAACCCTAACTCCAACTTCAACCATAACCCTAACCCCAACTTCAATTTTAACCCAACCCCAACCCCAACCCTAACCCAAACCCACTCCACAGATCTGGCTCTCAATCCCAGAATCCAGAAATGTTAGTCCGACTTTTCAAAAACCAGTTGAGTAGTACAATGCTTGTTTAGAGCCATACTATTAGAGTACTCGGACTGGACGGTGAGGGATGGTGAGAGACAGCAAGAGATGGGAGACGTTGAGAGAAGGTGTGGGTCAGTGAGAGACAGTGAGAGAAGGTGAGAGACGGTGAGAGAAGGTGTGGGTCAGTGAGAGACGGTGAGAGAAGGTGTGGGTCAGTGAGAGACGGTGAGAGAAGGTGTGGGTCAGTGAGAGACGGTGAGAGAAGGTGTGGGTCAGTGAGAGACGGTGAGAGAAGGTGTGGGTCAGTGAGAGACGGTGAGAGAAGGTGTGGGTCAGTGAGAGACGGTGAGAGAAGGTGTGGGTCAGTGAGAGACAGTGAGAGAAGGTGAGAGACGGTGAGAGAAGGTGAGAGAAGGTGTGGGTCAGTGAGAGACAGTGAGAGAAGGTGAGAGACGGTGAGAGAAGGTGAGAGAAGGTGTGGGTCAGTGAGAGACAGTGAGAGAAGGTGAGAGAAGGTGTGGGTCAGTGAGAGACAGTGAGAGAAGGTGTGGGTCAGTGAGAGACAGTGAGAGAAGGTGAGAGAAGGTGTGGGTCAGTGAGAGACAGTGAGAGAAGGTGAGAGACGGTGAGAGAAGGTGAGAGAAGGTGTGGGTCAGTGAGAGACGGTGAGAGAAGGTGTGGGTCAGTGAGAGACGGTGAGAGAAGGTGTGGGTCAGTGAGAGACGGTGAGAGAAGGTGAGAGAAGGTGTGGGTCAGTGAGAGACGGTGAGAGAAGGTGAGAGAAGGTGTGGGTCAGTGAGAGACAGTGAGAGAAGGTGAGAGAAGGTGAGAGAAGGTGAGAGAAGGTTTGGGTCAGTGAGAGACAGTGAGAGAAGGTGTGGGTCAGTGAGAGAAGGTGAGAGACAGTGAGAGAAGGTGTGGGTCAGTGAGAGACGGTGAGAGAAGGTGAGAGAAGGTGTGGGTCAGTGAGAGACGGTGAGAAAAGGTGAGAGAAAGTGTGGGTCAGTGAGAGACAGTGAGAGAAGGCGTGGGTCAGTGAGAGACAGTGAGAGACAGTGAGAGAAGGTGTGGGTCAGTGAGAGACAGTGAGAGAAGGTGAGAGACGGTGAGAGAAGGTGTGGGTCAGTGAGAGACAGTGAGAGACAGTGAGAGAAGGTGTGGGTCAGTGAGAAACAGTGAGAGAAGGTGAGAGACGGTGAGAGAAGGTGTGGGTCAGTGAGAGACAGTGAGAGAAGGTGTGGGTCAGTGAGAGACGGTGAGAGAAGGTGAGAGAAGGTGTGGGTCAGTGAGAGACAGTGAGAGACAGTGAGAGAAGGTGAGAGAAGGTGTGGGTCAGTGAGAGACAGTGAGAGAAGGTGAGAGACGGTGAGAGAAGGTGTGGGTCAGTGAGAGACAGTGAGAGAAGGTGTGGGTCAGTGAGAGACGGTGAGAGAAGGTGAGAGAAGGTGTGGGTCAGTGAGAGACAGTGAGAGACAGTGAGAGAAGGTGAGAGAAGGTGAGAGAAGGTGTGGGTCAGTGAGAGACAGTGAGAGAAGGTGAGAGACGGTGAGAGAAGGTGTGGGTCAGTGAGAGACAGTGAGAGAAGGTGTGGGTCAGTGAGAGACGGTGAGAGAAGGTGTGGGTCAGTGAGAGACAGTGAGAGACAGTGAGAGAAGGTGAGAGAAGGTGAGAGAAGGTGTGGGTCAGTGAGAGACAGTGAGAGAAGGTGAGAGAAGGTGTGGGTCAGTGAGAGACAGTGAAAGAAGGTGAGAGAAGCTGTGGGTCAGTGAGAGACAGTGAGAGAAGGTGTGGGTCAGTGAGAGACGGTGAGAGAAGGTGAGAGAAGGTGTGGGTCAGTGAGAGACAGTGAGAGAAGGTGAGAGAAGGTGTGGGTCAGTGAGAGACAGTGAGAGAAGGTGAGAGAAGGTGTGGGTCAGTGAGAGACAGTGAAAGAAGGTGAGAGAAGCTGTGGGTCAGTGAGAGACAGTGAGAGAAGGTGAGAGAAGGTGTGGGTCAGTGAGAGACAGTGAGAGAAGGTGAGAGAAGGTGTGGGTCAGTGAGAGACAGTGAAAGAAGGTGAGAGAAGCTGTGGGTCAGTGAGAGACAGTGAGAGAAGGTGAGAGAAGGTGTGGGTCAGTGAGAGACAGTGAAAGAAGGTGAGAGAAGCTGTGGGTCAGTGAGAGACAGTGAGAGAAGGTGAGAGAAGGTGTGGGTCAGTGAGAGACGGTGAGAGAAGGTGTGGGTCAGTGAGAGACGGTGAGAGAAGGTGAGAGAAGGTGTGGGTCAGTGAGAGACAGTGAGAGAAGGTGAGAGAAGGTGTGGGTCAGTGAGAGACAGTGAGAGAAGGTGAGAGAAGGTGTGGGTCAGTGAGAGACGGTGAGAGAAGGTGAGAGAAGGTGTGGGTCAGTGAGAGACAGTGAGAGAAGGTGAGAGAAGGTGTGGGTCAGTGAGAGACAGTGAGAGACAGTGAGAGAAGGTGAGAGAAGGTGTGGGTCAGTGAGAGAAGGTGAGAGAAGGTGAGAGAAGGTGTGGGTCAGTGAGAGACAGTGAAAGAAGGTGAGAGAAGCTGTGGGTCAGTGAGAGACAGTGAGAGAAGGTGAGAGAAGGTGTGGGTCAGTGAGAGACAGTGAGAGAAGGTGAGAGAAGGTGTGGGTCAGTGAGAGACAGTGAAAGAAGGTGAGAGAAGCTGTGGGTCAGTGAGAGACAGTGAGAGAAGGTGAGAGAAGGTGTGGGTCAGTGAGAGACAGTGAAAGAAGGTGAGAGAAGCTGTGGGTCAGTGAGAGACAGTGAGAGAAGGTGAGAGAAGGTGTGGGTCAGTGAGAGACGGTGAGAGAAGGTGTGGGTCAGTGAGAGACGGTGAGAGAAGGTGAGAGAAGGTGTGGGTCAGTGAGAGACAGTGAGAGAAGGTGAGAGAAGGTGTGGGTCAGTGAGAGACAGTGAGAGAAGGTGAGAGAAGGTGTGGGTCAGTGAGAGACGGTGAGAGAAGGTGAGAGAAGGTGTGGGTCAGTGAGAGACAGTGAGAGAAGGTGAGAGAAGGTGTGGGTCAGTGAGAGACAGTGAGAGAAGGTGAGAGAAGGTGTGGGTCAGTGAGAGACAGTGAGAGAAGGTGAGAGAAGGTGAGAGAAGGTGTGGGTCAGTGAGAGACGGTGAGAGAAGGTTAGAGAAGGTGTGGGTCAGTGAGAGACGGTGAGAGAAGGTGAGAGCAGGTGAAAGAAGGTAAGATAAAGTGTGGGACGTTGAGAGAAGGTCAGAGAAGTTCTGGGTCAGTGAGAGACAGTGAGAGAAGGTGAGAGAAGGTGGAAGAAGGTGAGAGCAGGTGAAAGAAGGTAAGAGAAGGTGTGGCACGTTGAGAGACTGTGGGAGTAGGTGAGACAAGGTACATAATCCAGGTGTGGTAATCCCACTTCTAAAAAGCCAAACAGGAGTAGATGAAAATGTTTCCATGTGTGGTAGAAATCTTATTTTTGTCTAATGATGGGAGGAAACCAACTAATGAGTGCATGTAAACATGGTGAATCGTGCAAGTACAAACCCTGTTTCCATGTGAGTTGGGAAATTGTGTTAGATGTAAATATAAACAGAATACAATGATTTGCAAATCCTTTTCAAGCCATATTCAGTTGAATATGCTACAAAGACAACATATTTGATGTTCAAACTCATAAACTGAATTTTTTTTTTGCAAATAATAATTAACTTAGAATTTCATGGCTGCAACACGTGCCAAAGTAGTTGGGAAAGGGCATGTTCACCACTGTGTTACATCACCTTTTCTTTTAACAACACTCAATAAACGTTTGGGAACTGAGGAAACTAATTGTTGAAGCTTTGAAAGTGGAATTCTTTCCCATTCTTGTTTTATGTAGAGCTTCAGTCCTTCAACAGTCCGGGGTCTCCGCTGTCGTATTTTACGCTTCATAATGCGCCACACATTTTCCATGGGAGACAGGTCTGGACTGCAGGCGGGCCAGGAAAGTACCTGCACTCTTTTTTTACGAAGCCACGCTGTTGTAACACGTGGCTTGGCATTGTCTTGCTGAAATAAGCAGGGGCGTCCATGAAAAAGACGGTGCTTAGATGGCAGCATAAGTTGTTCCAAAAGCTGTATGTACCTTTCAGCATTAATGGTGCCTTCACAGATGTCTAAGTTACCCATGCCTTGGGCACTAATGCACCCCCATACCATCACACATGCTGGCTTTTCAACTTTGCGTCGATAACAGTCTGGATGGTTCGCTTCCCCTTTGGTACGGATGACACCATGTCGAATATTTCCCCAAAAAATGTGAAATGTGGACTTGTCAGACCACAGAACACTTTTCCACTTTGCATCAGTCCATCTTTGATGATCTCGGGCCCAGAGAAGCCGGCGGCGTTTCTGGATGTTGTTGATAAATGGCTTTCGCTTTGTATTGTAGAGCTTTAACTTGCACTTACAGATGTAGCGACCAACTGTATTTAGTGACAGTGCTTTTCTGAAGTGTTCCTGAGCCCACGTGGTGATATCCTTTAGAGATTGATGTGGGTTTTTGATACAGTGCCGTCTGAGGGATGGAAGGTCACGGTCATTCAATGTTGGTTTCCGGCCATGCCGCTTATGTGGAGTGATTTCTCCAGATTCTCTGAACCTTTTGATGATATTATGGAGCGTAGATGTTGAAATCCCTAAATTTCTTGCAATTACACTTTGAGAAAGGTTGTTCTTAAACTGTTTGACTATTTGCTCACGCAGTTGTGGACAAAGGGGTGTACCTCGCCCCATCCTTTCTTGTGAAAGACTGAGCATTTTTTGGGAAGCTGTTTTTATAGCCAATCATGGCACCCACCTGTTCCCAATTAGCCTGCACACCTGTGGGATGTTCCAAATAAGTGTTTGATGAGCATTCCTCAACTTTATCAGAAATTATTGCCACCTTTCCCAACTTCTTTGTCACGTGTTGCTGGCATCAAATTCTAAAGTTAATGATTATTTACAAAAAATAAAATAAAGTTAATGAGTTTGAACATCAAATATGTTGTCTTTGTAGCATATTCAACTGAATATGGCTTGAAAAGGATTTGCAAATTATTGTATTCTGTTTAACACAATTTCCCAACTCATATGGAAACAGGGTTTGTAAACATCGTCCGACATCATCTTGTCTTCTGAAACTTTGTTTTCTTACGATAAACGATGAGTTTGACTTCCTTGTCCGAGTCCCCGGTGGTGTCACCTGCAGCGTCCACCGCACAGAAGTACACACCATTGTCCTCCCACATCACCTCGTTGATCACCAGGTCCGCCTCTGCACACACACACACACACACACACACACACACACACACACACACACACACACACACACACACACACACACACACACACACACACACACACACACACACACACACACACACACACACACACACACACACACACACACACACACGTCAAGACAACATGTTGGAGCTGCAGTGAGGCGTGTCCTCATACAAGGTCTACACTTGTGATACCGCAGCGATATTTGCCGATACTGATGTTGAGCCAATGAGATAATGAGATATCATCAGGACTTTGACACACTCGTGTTATGTCATGTTGGAAAATGTTCGATGGAGTCAAACAGAGAACTGAGGAAGTTATTAAAAACACACGGGTGTCTTAACTTTTTCCACTATTTTTAAATGTAATTTGGTTAAAAACAAATAGAAAAAAAAGGTGAAAACAGACATTACATATGTTTAAATGAAAAAGTGTGTTATAGTGTGCTGTTAGTCTTCCAGGGGAGTCCAAAATGTGGCAAAGGGCTCATTTGTGGACAGCGGCTTGGGTTTTGTTGGCCCGCAACATCAAAATGTAGGAAAAAAAAGAGCAAAAATCAAGTTATTTGTTGAGAAAAAGCTGACATTTTGATACCAGCGTATAATACAATGTGTAGAACACAAAGCTAGCACTAAGTGTTGGTATGTCATGTCTGTCTGCAGCATTTTAAATATGTACATTTGTGGTCAAAAGTCAACATTTCAGCTGAATTTGTTGCTTTTCTGACATGTGAATTGTGAATTATATTTACATAGCGCTTTTCTCTAGCGACTCAAAGTTACATTTTTAAAGCAGTGTGGGTGGCACTGGGAGCAGGTGGGTCAAGTGTCTTGCCCAAGGACACAACGGTAGTGACTAGGATGGCGGAAGCGGGAATCGAACCTGCAACCCTCAAGTTGCTGACACGGCCGCTCTACCAACCGAGCTATACCGCTACACATGCACTTGTTTCTTCAGCATTGTCCACACCTTTAAGTCAGGCCATTCTCAAACCTTCATTCTTAGCCTGATTTAGCCATTCCTTTACCACTTTTGAGGTGTGTTCTGGGTCATTGTCCTGTTGGAACACCCAACTGCGCCCAAAACCCAACCTCTGGGCTGATGACTTTAGCTTGTCCTGAACAATTTGGAGCTAATCCCCCTTTTTCATTGTCCCATTTAAAGCAGCAGTTCCATTGGCAGCAAAACAGGCCCAGAGCATAATACTACCACCACCATGCTTGACTGTAGGAGTGGTGTTCCTGGGATTAAAGGCCTCACCTTTTCTCCTCCAAACATATTGCTGGGTATTGTGGCCAAACAGCTCCGTTTTGGTTTCATCTGACCACAGAACTTTCCTCCAGAAGGTCTTATCTTTGTCCATGTGATGTCAGATGAAAGGAAAAAAGGAGCTGTTTGGCCACAATACCCAGCAATATGTTTGGAGGAGAAAAGATGAGGCCTTTAATCCCAGGAACACCATTCTACAGTCAAGCATGGTGGTGGTAGTATTATGCTCTGGGCCTGTTTTGCTGCCAATGGAACTGCTGCTTTAAATGGGACAATGAAAAAGGAGGATTAGCTCCAAATTGTTCAGGACAAGCTAAAGTCATCAGCCCGGAGGTTGGGTCTTGGGCGCAGTTGGGTGTTCCAACAGGACAATGACCTCAAACACAGGTCAGAAGTGGTAAAGGAATGGCTAAATCAGGCGAGAATGAAGGTTTTAAAATGGCCTTCCTAAAGTCCTGACTTAAAGGTGTGGACAACGCTGAAGAAACAAGTCCATTGTCCCGCTTTTACCCGGCAGCTGGGTATACCAGCACCTCCACTGGCAGCGCGCCGAGACACGCCCCTGCTCACGCTGGCCGCGTCAAGCCCACATGCCGGCAAGGCTGTGGGTGACCAGCAATCTGCACACCTGGAGCTGATGATCAGACCTGCCTTCAAAAGCCTGCACAACCTGCCATCCCTATAACCTTCTGTTGGCGTACCGTAAGCGATCTAAATGCTTGGTGAAGTCTTCCTCTCTCTTTCTCTCGCTGTGCATTTCTCCCATCGTGTCTGATTTGCTCCCGTATCTTCCTTGTCCTTCCAGTATCTGCCCTTGTTCCTGTGTTTTGGCGAGCTGTGCGTCTCGTCACTTTCTTGTTCCCTTGCTTCCTGAACTGCCCTTTTGGATTCTCGACCTCCCACTTGGACACAAACCTCTCGACACCTCTCTCTGAGCCCCACGGACCTTCCTGTCCTGTCCCCACTATCGATTCAACACTGCGGTAAAACACTCATGTAATCCCCACACCTAGTCTACACCACACACTCTTTTGTTTTATATATATATATATTTATATATATATATATAAATAAAATAAAGCAGAGAGACTTATTGCCCCCTTGTGGAGCTGTGCCGTCACAACTCCCTCCTCCAACCATAACAAGTCCATGTCAGAAAAGCAACACATTTAGCTGAACTGCAGCAATTTTGTGGTGAAAAATGTAAGCAGAAGCTTGTGGATGACTACCAAAAGCGCCTTATTGCAGGTAAACTTGCCAGGGGACACGTAAGCAAATATGAACATTGCTGTACGTATACTTTTGATTGCTCACATTTTCAGTAGAGCCATAATAAATTCCGAAAAGAAGCAAACTTCATGAATGTTTTAGTGAGCAACAAGTATGTGCTCCAATCACTACATCACAAAAAAAATAAGAGTTGTAGAAATGATTGGAAAGTGAAGCCAGCCATGACATCATGTTCTTTACAAGTGTACCTACACTTTTGACCAGGACTGTACATCCTGAACAAATACTTTTGGTTTAGCTCCCATGTCTCATGAGTTGAAGTCAAAGAAGTAAAACCAGTTCCTCTCAAATATTGTAGACTAATGTGTAAAATCTGTGTTAGTGAGCATTTCTTCTTTGCCAAGATAATAGAAGCAAGTATAAAAAAATACAGAAGTATTTCATGAGAGGAACTTACTATTCTGGATGGAGATTCTGCGTTCCCGATAGTCGGCGCCGATGATGGGCTCGTTGCTGCCTCTCTTCTGGACGATGGTGCGCACCGTGCGCTGGCGGTCAGGACAGTCGTTGGCGGGGTCTTGTCCCAACTGCAGCGAAGACTGGAACGCTGCACACACACGTTGCAGAGATATCATGTTTGTGGTAGGACTGGGAGATAAAACCCTATCAATATGTATCGCATCAAACCTCCTTAATATCAATAAAATATGTATAATAAGACATTCTGGTTTTTTTTGGGTGGGAAGAAAGGTGAAGCATGGAAGCAAGGTTGGTTGCATCAACAAAGGCACTTGCTCTCTGACACGCTGACAGCCAATCAGGTGACAGTATCAACTATCAAGTTTGGTGGATTCTTTGCATGGAGTGAGAAGAGAAAGTCAAAATGAAGAAATTGTGGATAAAAGAGGATAAGTCACTTTTTTGTATTTTCCAAAAGGGACCGTAGTCAGACCAATGGTGTGTGTACATGATGCAAGGCAAGAGCGCTAACAACACACCACCTTAGCTCACCCTTTAGAACACAGCTGTAACTTCCTGCCACTAAACCTGCAGAAAATAGGTTTCTACATCTTTACATTTTCACACTTTGCACTATTTTCTTACACTTTATTAAGCATTTATTACATATTCCTTCATTTTAAGAGCTTATAGTTAAGTCTTGAATGTGATTTTACTATTTTGTTGACATTGTTTGAGTGTTTTCCATGTTTGTGTTGACATTTCCTTTCTGCCTTGATAGCTGAGGGATTATAATCACAGGAAGTTACATTTCAAATCAAATATTATTCTCCAGCTCCTAATGTACCAAAGATAAAAAAAATATATCATTAATAATCGAAAGGTCGATACGATAATAATATTCATTTGCACAGTTAAATAGGAATAAGAGGACTAAACCTGCAGAAGATAGTTATTTTCACGTTTCTATGTTTACATTTTCACACTTTGCACTATTTTCTTACACTTTATGAAGCATTTATTACATATTCCTTCACTTTAAAGAGCTTACTGTTAAGTTTTCAATGTGATTTGACTATTTTGTTTAATTTGAGTGTTTTCCAGGCTTGTGTTGACATTTCCTTTCTGCCTTGATAGCTGAGGGATTATAATCACAGGAAGTTACATTTCAAAATAAATATTTTTCTCCAGCTCCTAATTTACTAAAGGTCATAAAAAATATTGTTAATAATCGATAGGTCGATACGATAATATTCATTTGCACACTTAAATAGGAATAAAAGGGCAAATTAATGTTACACAGAAGTTATTTCCCAGCACTAAACCTGCAGAAAATAGTTCTTTTCATGTTTCTATGTTTACATTTTCACACATTGCACTATTTTCTTACACTTTATGAAGCATTTCTTTCATATTCCTTCATTTTAAGAGCTTAGTGTTAAGTCTTAAATGTAATTTTACTATTTTGTTGACATTGTTAGAGTGTTTTCCAAGCTTGTGTTGACATTTCCTTTCTGCCTTGATAGCTGAGGGATTATAATTACAGGAAGTTACATTTCAAATTAAATATTATTTTCCAGCTCCTAATTTACCAAAGATAAAAAAATATATAGTTAATAATCGAAAGGTCGATACGATATAAGATTTATTTGCATAAATAGGAATAAGAGGGCAAATTAATGTTACACAGCAGTTATTTCCCAGCACTAAACTTGCAGAAAATAGTTCTTTTCACGTTTCTATGTTTACATTTTCACACTTTGCACTATTTTCTTACACTTTATGAAGCATTTATTACATATTCCTTCACTTTAAAGAGCTTACTGTTAAGTTTTCAATGTGATTTGACTATTTTGTTTAATTTGAGTGTTTTCCAGGCTTGTGTTGACATTTCCTTTCTGCCTTGATAGCTGAGGGATTATAATCACAGGAAGTTACATTTCAAAATAAATATTTTTCTCCAGCTCCTAATTTACTAAAGGTCATAAAAAATATTGTTAATAATCGATAGGTCGATACGATAATATTCATTTGCACACTTAAATAGGAATAAAAGGGCAAATTAATGTTACACAGAAGTTATTTCCCAGCACTAAACCTGCAGAAAATAGTTCTTTTCATGTTTCTATGTTTACATTTTCACACATTGCACTATTTTCTTACACTTTATGAAGCATTTCTTTCATATTCCTTCATTTTAAGAGCTTAGTGTTAAGTCTTAAATGTAATTTTACTATTTTGTTGACATTGTTAGAGTGTTTTCCAAGCTTGTGTTGACATTTCCTTTCTGCCTTGATAGCTGAGGGATTATAATTACAGGAAGTTACATTTCAAATTAAATATTATTTTCCAGCTCCTAATTTACCAAAGATAAAAAAATATATAGTTAATAATCGAAAGGTCGATACGATATAAGATTTATTTGCATAAATAGGAATAAGAGGGCAAATTAATGTTACACAGCAGTTATTTCCCAGCACTAAACTTGCAGAAAATAGTTCTTTTCACGTTTCTATGTTTACATTTTCACACTTTGCACTATTTTCTTACACTTTCTGAAGCATTTCTTACATATTCCTTCACTTTTAAGAGCTTATTGTTAAGTCTTCAATGTGATTTGACTATCTTGTTTAATTTGAGTGTTTTCCAGGCTAGTGTTGACATATTCTTTCTGCCTTGTTAGCTGAGGGATTATAATCACAGGAAGTTACAGTTCAAATTAAATATTATTTTCCAGCTCCTAATTTAACAAAGATAAAAAATATATATATAATTAATAATCGAAAGGTCGATACGATAATAAGATTTATTTGCATAAATAAGAATAAGAGTGCAAATTAATGTTACACAGCAGTTATTTCCCAGCACTAAACCTGCAGAAAATAGTTCTTTTCACCTTTCTATGTTTACATTTTCACACTTTGCACTATTTTCTTACACTTTATGAAGCATTTCTTACATATTCCTTCATTTTAAGATCTTGTTGTTAAAATTCAATGTAATTTGACTATTTTGTTGAGAATGTTTGAGTGTTTTCCATGTTTGTGTTGACATTTCCTTTCTGCCTTGATAGCTGAGGGATTATAATCACAGGAAGACCCGCTCGTTATTTTCCATAGCTCATAAAAATGTTTAATAATGATCAATATCGACCAATACGTTAATAATGTTTAAATAACTACGGCGTAACAAAAAGTCATTTCCACAGGTAAATGGACTAAGATGGCCAATGAATGTTGGCATCCCTCTTACATGTGGAGTAGTACTCCAGCACCGGGTCCTTGCAGAAGGACTTGAACCTCCAGGTGAGCAGGACATCTTGGGGGTTAGCAGAGGTGGAATAGTCACAGCGCAGAATGACGGAGCCGAAGAGGAAGGTGCTGCGGTCCTGCTGGGAGACGATCACCTGGATGCACCTGGACGCTGCGGGAGGACAGGTGCAGGAGTTACGCAATGGTCACTGCTGTCCAGTCGGCACATTCGTCACACTTTTCAACTGACTTTCATTCTCATTAATCACACTGCAGCCTTCTGGACTAACTGCGACCGGGAGAGAGCTTTTTGGCTAATGCCAGCATTGCAGTAGTCCAGGCCACTTCAAATAAAAGCATGCACCACTTGTTCAAAAAGGTTAAAAGATAAAAACGGTTTTAACTTTACTATAAGACGAAGATGATAAAAACACAATTTTAAAACGCCATTGACTTGTTTGTCTAGTTTAAAATGGCTGCCTATAGTGACGCCAAGGCTGGTGACTTTGGGACACACATCATGTTGCAATGGTCCCAAGTCAGTGAGGGCCGGACCAAAAACCAAAATTTCCATTTTTCCCTCATTCATTATTAAAAAATTCTGGGCTAACCAAGCCTTGACGTCACATAGACAGTTAAGAAGGGGGGTCAGGGGCCTGCATAAAAGTGATAAAACACTCCATGTTTCTTAAAAATCTCTCCAAGAGGGAGGAGATAAAGAGCGAACAGGATGGGGCCTAAAATAGATCCCTGGGGGACACCACAGTAAAGCGGGGCAGAAGAGGAGGTGGCGTCCCCCAGCCTGACAGAGAAGGACCTCTCAGACAGGTAAGATCTGAACCACGCTAACGCAGTCCCCCTGACACCCACACAGTCTCTCAGGAGCTCTAAAAGAATTGTGTGTCAAAGGCAGCTGTAAGATCTAAAAGCACTAAAATGGCAGCGCTGCCAGAATCAGACATTAAAAGCAAGTCATTAAAACCTTTAAAAGTGCAGATTCAGTACTGTGCATTTCAGTCTTTGTATCCAGACTGAAATGGATCCAAAGTTCTATTTTCATCTAAAAAAGGCTGCAGTTGTGCCAGAACACCATCCATCCATCCATCCATCCATCCATCCATCATCTTCCGCTTATCCGAGGTCGGGTCGCGGGGGCAACAGCCTAAGCAGGGAAACCCAGACTTCCCTCTCCCCAGCCACTTCGTCTAGCTTCTCCCGGGGGATCCCGAGACGTTCCCAGGCCAGCCGGGAGACATAGTCTTCCCAACGTGTCCTGGGTCTTCCCCGTGGCCTCCTACCGGTTGGACGTGCCCTAAACACCTCCCTAGGGAGGCGTTCGGGTGGCATCCTGACCAGATGCCCGAACCACCTCATCTGGCTCCTCTCGATGTGAAGGAGCAGCGGCTTTACTTTGAGTTCCTCCCGGATGGCAGAGCTTCTCACCCTATCTCTAAGGGAGAGACCCAAACTAATTTCGGCCGCTTGTAGCCGTGATCTTATCCTTTCGGTCATGACCCAAAGCTCATGACCATAGGTGAGGATGGGAACGTAGATCGACCGGTAAATTGAGAGCTTTGCCTTCCGGCTCAGCTCCTTCTTCACCACAACGGATCGATACAACGTCCGCATTACTGAAGACGCCGCACCGATCCGCCTGTCGATCTCACGATCCACTCTTCCCTCACTCGTGAACAAGACTCCTAGGTACTTGAACTCCTCCACTTGGGGCAGGGTCTCCTCCCCAACCCGGAGATGGCACTCCACCCTTTTCCGGGCGAGAACCATGGACTCGGACTTGGAGGTGCTGATTCTCATTCCGGTCGCTTCACACTCGGCTGCGAAACGATCCAGCCAGAACACATTTCTCCAAAATCTTTGACACAAAAAGTAATTTGGAAATGGGCCGATAATTTGACAAACTTAATCAAAGGCTCAACAACAGCTCTTTTACAAAAGGAGGGGACACAGCCAGAAATCAAGCTGCTGTTGATAATGTTCCTAACAGACAAATCAATAATGTCTCAGATTTCTTTAAAAAAGCGAGGAGGGACTGGGTCCGTGGGACATGATGAGGGTTTTAGCTTGCCGACTATTCCTGTAAGCTAAGGCATGGACACAGGCTCAAAGTGACAAAACACAGTCGAGCACTGAGTGGCCACGTTAAAACTCAACAGAGAACGAGAAAGAGCCCGATATTTTGGCACGATGCTATTTTTTTTGTCTTTTACTTGAATCTACTTCATTTATTTGCTCATAAAAGTATGATCTAAAGTTTTGTCTGGGTTTTATTTTAAAGAAAAATGTAAAACTTATTAAAACTTGGGTTGCAGTTATCGATTACTATAATAATCGGTTAGTTTATTCAATTAATGAGATAAAACACACTTTATAGTCTCGATGTGTATTGGAGGGAAAATGGTTGAAATAAACAAAATATTTTTCTGGTTGCCATGAACTTCATTACCTTTTTTTAGCTTTCTTTATCTTCCATTTACCGATTTTTACTTTATTATACCTTCTATTTTGTTTTTCCTTCTTTTATTTGATAAATGTTCAATTGTTACCGTTGTCAAGTCAGCCGTTTTTCATCAGATTAATCACACTTTTGAATTGACTTTCATTCTGATTAAATCACAGAGAATGACTGACTCGCTTCATAAAAAAAGAACCCAATATTTGGACACAATGCTTTGTTTATGTTTTATTTGAATGTACTTCATTTATTGGCTCAAAACCCATAAAAGTATGATCTAAAGCAGGGGTGTCCAAACTTTTTCCACTGAGGGCCGCACACTGAAAAAATAAAGCAAGCAGGGGCCATTTTGATATTTATTTTAAAAACCACTACAATATATGTATAAAAAAATATACATTTAGGCCTCCACTCTGTTATGATCCCAGGGACCCCAAAGGGTTTTGGTCCCAAAAAATATTTAAAATGTGTCATAATTCAGTATTATTAATTTCATTATTATTCAAGTTTTAAATCTCTAGATCAACATTAGACAAAATATAAAATATTTTCACCGAATAACTTTATAGGTGGAATATTTGAGATTATATAATAATTTGAGCCTTGATTTCGGATTTTGATTCATTATTATTTTTGGAGCATTGACACTTAAAAACAAATCACATTAAAATAATTGGGGATCCAAAAGTGTCCTGCTTATTAAAGTGTTACAAATAAATCATGCATTTTTTTACTGTTTATTTTAAGCACAAAAATCTCGAGATCAACTTCAGATATATCCGTCAATTTTAAGTTGTATTGTTGTTTATGTTTTGTTGGTTTGTTTTAGGCCCTTCTTTAAAAAAAAAAACAGCTCAGTTTTTTTATATGGCAAAACACAAAATATGCAACATTTCCCCCAAAGTGGAATATTTAATGTGACGTCATCGCAGCCTTGAATAGGTCAATAATTCAAAATGACATTGATTTTGATTCATTATTATTCTTTAAAGAAAGAAACAGAGTAAACATTGCAACAATTTCTTCTTACATTTCACCTGTTTGCCCTTTTATACCACTTTTTATGTTTTTAATTTTTTTTCAATTGTATTCTTCAAATGTGCCGTGGGGCCGTTAAAAAAATGACCCGGGGGCCGCACTTTGGACACCCCTGATCTAAAGTTTTTCCTGGGTTTTTCTTAAGAAAGATTTTGCATCGAGCTGATCACTGACCTTATGACAACTTGGGTTGCAACTCTTAATTACTAGTTTGTTCAATTAATGAGATAAAACACACTTTATAGTCTCAATGTGTATTGCAGGGAAAATGGTTGAAATAAACAAAATATTTGTCTGGTTGCCATAAACTTCATTACCTTTTATTTTAGCTTTCTTCATCTTCTACTCACCTTCTTTTTACCTGCTATTTACCGATTTTTACTTCATTATACCTTCTATTTTGTTTTTCCTTCTTTTCTTTGATAAGTGTTCAATATTTACACTCATTAAACTAATAATCAAAGCAAACTATTATAAATCAAAGCCTTTAATCAAATTAATCGATCAATCCCAGCAGCACTAATAAAAAACCACGCCACTTTTTGGGTTAGCATTCGTTGTCAAAGTTAAAAATGAAATTAAAAAAGTAAATCAAAAGTTGAATCTGCAACAGTACATGACCGCTGCAATACTGCTTATTATTAATATCATGTTGCACAGACCCAAATTCCGTATTTGTTTTTTGCTGCAGATATCAGATCAATATATTTTTGTTGTAATGTGTTTAAATGACTTGGTTTTAATCTCATTGCAGGCATTCTCCATCCATCCATTTTCTACCGCTTATTCCCGTTCGGGGTCGCGGGGGGCGCTGGCGCCTATCTCAGCTACAATCGGGCGGAAGGCGGGGTACACCCTGGACAAGTCGCCACCTCATCGCAGGGCCAACACAGATAGACAGACAACATTCACACTCACATTCACACACTAGGGCCAATTTAGTGTTGCCAATCAACCTATCCCCAGGTGCATGTCTATTCTTTCAAAATCATTTCAATCAACCTAAAAAAGAACCCAATATTTTGACACAAATGCAATTTTACTGTCGGACTGTCAAACACATCCATCCATCCATCAATCTTCTTCCGCTTATCCGAGGTCGGGTCGCGGGGGCAACAACCTAAGCAGGGAAACCCAGACTTCCCTCTCCCCAGCCACTTCGTCTAGCTCTTCCCGGGGGATCCCGAGGCGTTCCCAGGCCAGCCGGGAGACATAGTCTTCCCAACGTGTCCTGGGTCTTCCCCGTGACCTCCTACCGGTTGGACGTGCCCTAAACACCTCCCTAGGGAGGCGTTCGGGTGGCATCCTGACCAGATGCCCGAACCACCTCATCTGGCTCCTCTCGATATGGAGGAGCAGCGGCTTTACTTTGAGTTCCTCCCGGATGGCAGAGCTTCTCACCCTATCTCTAAGGGAGAGACCCAAACTCATTTGGGCCGCTTGTACCCGTGATCTTATCCTTTCGGTCATGACCCAAAGCTCATGACCATAGGTGAGGATGGGAACGTAGATCGACCGGTAAATTGAGAGCTTTGCCTTCCGGCTCAGCTCCTTTTTCACCACAACGGATCGGTACAACGTCCGCATTACTGAAGACGCCGCACCGATCCGCCTGTCGATCTCACGATCCACTCTTCCCTCACTCGTGAACAAGACTCCTAGGTACATGAACTCCTCCACTTGGGGCAGGGTCTCCTCCCCAACCCGGAGATGGCATTCCACCCTTTTCCGGGCGAGAACCATGGACTCGGACTTGGAGGTGCTGATTCTCATTCCGGTCGCTTCACACTCGGCTGCGAACCGATCCAGTGAGAGCTGAAGATCCCGGTCGGATGAAGCCATCAGGACCACATCATCTGCAAAAAGCAGAGACCTAATCCCGCGGTCACCAAACCGGAACCCCTCAACGCCTTGACTGCGCCTAGAAATTCTGTCCATAAAAGTTCAGAACAGAATCGGTGAGAAAGGACAGCCTTGGCGCAGTCCAACCCTCACTGGAAATGTGTCCGACTTACTGCCGGCAATGCGGACCAAGTTCTGGCACTGATCATACAGGGAGCGGACCAAGTTCTGGCACTGATCATACAGGGAGCGGACCGCCACAAAAAGACAGTCCGATACCCCATACTCTCTGAGCACTCCCCACAGGACTTCCCGAGGGACACGGTCCAATGCCTTCTCCAAGTCCACAAAGCACATGTAGACTGGTTGGGCAAACTCCCATGCACCCTCAAGAACCCTGCAGAACCCTGTCAAACACAAACATCTTCAAATGTTCCACTTGAATATATTTCCCTTTTTTTTGTCGCTCATAGGCCAATAAAAGTAAGAACTAAAGTTTTGTTGGGGTTTATTTTGAAGCAAAATGTTGAACGCGTATGCATTGACTTGATCGTTGCACTGGGATGAAAACTTGGGTCGCAGCTATCGACTACAACAGTAATTCAGTAATTTATTGATTACCTTGTTTGATTAATGAATTGATTGGATAAAACACACTTTATAGTCTCCGTGTGTATTTGAGGGAAAATGGTTAAAATATACAAAATATTTTCTGGTTCCCATAAACGTCATTATCTTCCGTTTACCTTCTATTTTTGCTTTTTACATTTTTCTATTCACCTTCTTGTATCTTTGACCTTTTTTTTTTTTTTAAACATTGTTTGACATTTTATTTCATTTGTATTGGTTACAGCTGGGGTGTCCAAACTTTTTCCACTGAGGGCACATGGGGGCCAAGTTGATATTTTTTCATTTTCAAAACCAATACAATATAAAACATTTTTTTTATTGTTAAAAGTTAGGTCTTAAGGACCCGGAAGGGTTTGAGTCTTAAACAAGGTTCAAAATAAGTCAAATATTATTTTTCTCATAAAACCCTTGAATCGCTAATTTTACTTTATTATTTGTTTGACTTGTTACGAACTTTTTGTCGAAACCCTATTTTTTGAGGCAAAATACAAAATAAACAATATTTTTCCCCAAAATATTTTTAAAGTGAAATATTTAATGTGAAGTTATTGGATCCCTAAATAGGTCAATAATTCATAGCAAAATTTGTTTGAATTTATTTTATTTATTTAGCAAAGTCGGTTATTAAAATTCTTACAGATCCAAAAGTGTCCCACTCATAAAAAGGTAGTGCTTTTTAAAACATTTTTTATTCAACACTTAAATCTCTATATCAGCTTCAGATAATATATTGTAATTGTTTTAGTATATTTATAACAACAATCAATAGGATAAATAGTATAAGTATATAAATAGTATGGACATTTTTTTTCTAATTTTCATATTTTTCATGTTTTTATGTTTGTTGTATTTATGTCCTTTTTGTCCTGAAATCAATCAATCAATTTATAGCAACATTGATTTTTATTCATTATTAGTTTTTGAGAAATTATTTAAAAACTGGTGTTATTAGAGTCAACAATGCAACTTTTTCTAGTTGCATTTCACCTACTTGCTCTTTTATTCCACTTTTTAATGTTTAAAAAAATATATATTTTAGTATTTTAGAATGATATGCTGCGGTTACAGTAATGAAAAGATGAATCTAAGCAAAATTATATAAATCGAAGTTTTTTTTTTTTTTTAATTGTTGGGGCTCCCTCAAGTTAGGTCTTAAGGACCCGGAAGGGTTTGAGTCTTAAACAAGGTTCAAAATAAGTCATATATTATTTTTCTCATAAAACCCTTGAATCGCTAATTTTACTTCATTATTTGTTTTACTTTTTACCAGCTTTTTGTCGAAACCCTATTTTTTGAGGCAAAATAAACAATATTTTTCCCCAAAAGATTTTAAAAGTGAAATATTTAATGTGAAGTTATTGGATCCCTAAATAGGTCAATAATTCATAGCAAAATTTGTTTGAATTTATTATTTTTTTTTGATTTATTTAGCAAAGTCGGTTATTAAAATTCTTACAGATCCAAAAGTGTCCCACTCATAAAAAGGTAGAGCTTTTTAAAAAAAAATGTATTCAACACTTAAATCTCTATATCAGCTTCAGATAATATATTGTAATTGTTTTAGTATATTTATAACAACAATCAATAGGATAAATAGTATGAGTATATAAATGGTATGGACATTTTTTTTCTAATTTTCATATTTTTCATGTTTCTATGTTTGTTGTATTTATGTCCTTTTTGTCCTGAAATCAATCAATCAATTTATAGCAACATTGATTTTTTATTCATTATTAGTTTTTGAGAAATTATTTAAAAACTGGTGTTATTAGAGTCAACAATGCAACTTTTTCTCGTTGCATTTCACCTACTTGCTCTTTTATTCCACTTTTTAATGTTTAAAATATATATATTTTAGTATTTTAGAATGATATGCTGCGGTTACAGTAATGAAAAGATGAATCTCAGCAAAATTATATAAATCGAAGTTTTTTGTTTTTTAATAATCAAATGATTTGTTTTAATTGACTAATCAATGAAGCCCCAATTAAAACCCAGGCCTCCTTTAGTAGAAAGAGCTAAAAATAAAAAAATAACAAATAAAAATCATGTTTGTGATTAATCACATGATGATTAATCACATGACTTATTATTAATATGATGTACAACAAGTGGGTCACTACATGAAAATAAAGGAGTTTGCTAAGAATGTTGTTGTTTAAACAGAGTCCGAGTCAAAAGTGATCCAACCTGAAAAACAGGTGTCACACCGGAAGTGAAACTAGCTAGCAGTCATGAAAGTCGCTGGCATGAAACTAAGTTATCTTCGCAAGCTGGAACACTTTGACAACATCGTGGTTGCTAATAAAAACATTATCTTCCAACAATAACCGGGTTAAACATAACAAAATGATACAAAGTTACTTAAATCTGCCCATTCATCACGTGACCTCACCGGCCAAAACACCTTCAAGTGGCGAAAAAACAGCACTTAAATATTCACTTTAGGAAGTAAATCCACATTAAAAGAGTCATTGGCGGACAAAAAGAGCGTTTTTGAGTTGGGAAAAGTACCTTTGAGCAGCGAGAAGATGACGGCGGAAGCTAAAAGTCGCCGCACCGTGGACGACATCGCAGTCACGTGACTCCGGGATCCTCAACCTTACACACACACAAAAAAAAAAAAAAAACACCCAAAACTGCACAGAAGTTTAAAAGTGGAGAAGCCGAGCTGGAGTGCAAGTCATCATCTTGTGCGGACCAAAGTCTCTGCTCAGGCCACGCCCCGAAACAGGTGAAAGCGTCCTGCGCCGTGACGTCACTGGCAGGTAACCGGAACCATACCTTATGAATTCCACCTCTGATTACGTCATTCATTTCACTATTTCACAAGCAATATCATTTTGTGTCCATCTTACACAACCTTGACATTCAATTCCTAGAAAATATTCATTTTATTATTGAATTATTTTTCTACATTTTATTAGACGTCACAAAGTCAAAGTGACATTTCAATAAAGTCACTTATTTATAATTGAACATATTTAATTGGAAGTATATACATTAGTTTAGTGTAGTATTGATATTGTTATACGAATAGCAAATGCAATCATTTAAAATAATTGTTTATTTTTGATATACTTTTTCACCACTAGATGTCAGGCCATGCTAACTAGGAAATGATTACAGTCCAGGGGTGCCCGCACTTTTTCTGCAGGCGAGCTACTTTTCAATTGACCAACTCGAGGGGATCTACCTCATTTATATATATCATTTATATTTATTCATTTATGAAAGAGACATTTTTGTAAACAAGTTAAATGTGTTTAATGATAATACAAGCATGTGTAACACATATAGATGTCTTTCTTTCACAAAGACAAGAATATAAGTTGGTGTATTACCTGATTCTGATGACTTGCATTGATTGGAATCAGACAGTAATGATGATAACGCCCACATTTTCAAATGGAGGAGAAAAAAAGTTGTCCTTTCTGTACAATACCACATGAAAGTGGTTGGTTTTTGGCATCTAATTCATCCAGCTTCCATACACTTTACAAGAAAAACATTGGCGGCAAATTCCGTAGCTTGCTTGATTGACATTCACGGCACCCGAGGGTCTTGTGAGATGACGCTGGCTGCTGCCAGTTCATTATTATGAAAAAATGACAGAGAGGAAGGCGAGAAACACTTTTTATTTCAACAGACTTTCGCGCCGTCCCTTCCGTCAAAACTCTAAAGGCCGACTGCACATTTCCTATCTTCACAATAAAAGCCCTGCTTCATGCTGCCTGCGCTAACAAAATAAGAGTCTCGGAAAGCTGGCGTGCACAAGTGATGTGCACGCCAGCTTTCTGAGGGATCGCTTGTGCACGCCAGTTTTCCGAGACTCTGTATTTAGTTAGCGCAGGCAGCATGAAGCAGGGCTTTTATTGTGAAGATAGGAAATGTGCGGTCGGCCTTTAGAGTTTTGACGGAAGGTACGGCGCGAGAGTCTGTTGAAATAAAAAGTGTTTCTCGCCTTCCTCTCGGTCATATTTTCATAATAATGATCTTGCAGCAGCCAGCGTCATCTCACAAGACCCTCCGGTACCATGAATGTCATTTAAGTGGCGTCTTGGTGAAGATTGATGATCACTCATTTTTAGGTCTTTTTTTTTTAAAAGCCTGGCTGCAGATCGACTGACACACCCCCCGCGGTCGACTGGTAGCTCGCGATCGACGTAATGGGCACCCCTGGATTACACAATACAACGTAAAGTACCTGAACTAGTTCACTTTATTTGTAATACACTTTTTAACCACTAGATGTCAGGCCAGGCTAATTTAAAATATATTTCACAATACAACGTAAAGTTGCTGACATATTTCTGTATTATTTATTGAAATAGATTTTTGTTTCTTAAGACTCGAGGTGTGTTGGATTGTTTGAATTTAAAAAATGCAAATAACATACCTTGGGAATATTTGATTGTATCAATATCGTCTTTCCTAAAGAGGCTTTTGAAAACTAGCAAATATTTTTATAGTAAAATGGTAAATGGGT
This sequence comes from Nerophis ophidion, assembly GCF_033978795.1. Classification (NCBI taxonomy): domain Eukaryota; kingdom Metazoa; phylum Chordata; class Actinopteri; order Syngnathiformes; family Syngnathidae; genus Nerophis; species Nerophis ophidion. Next base: position 39,444,902 of record NC_084635.1, on the reverse strand, counting down.
TGTACTTTTATAGCGCTTTTCTGCCCCTTTTTAAGGAGACCAAAGCACTTTGACAGTATTTCCACATTTATGACATACATTTGTTTTAATGCTTTACATCCGACCCCCAAAACTAAATAAAACATGGAGCATACTTCTTGTCTTGTACAACATTCCTCTTACAGTAAATTGGTGCTAAAAGTACCTTGTTATTGTACAATATTCAAATAGTACAGTATAGAACTGCTAATAGCTAGCTATCTAGAATGCTAACATTAATATTATTATTCATGCTTTAATTTCAAAGTGGCCATAACTGTCATTTTTAAATGAAACAATTGTGTGTTGGATGAATGTTTGTGTTTATTGAAAGACATTGGAAAATGAGGTCGATTCAATCCGAGATGTGACGCGCCCCTGCAGTACTCCTGCGAACCGCTGGGGGGAGACAGAGCCTTGATTGAAGAGCTGCTAGGTAGGAGGAGTCAGCGGACATGAACATTATTACATTTCCAGACTGTCAGGAATGAAGTTGAGCAACTTTTTTCAAGTTTACTCAAACTTCACCGCGTGATGTCATCTTTTATCAGAAATGTGTCGGCAATTGCTGATATTTTCCCGCCCAAACTGCCTCCTAAATGTCCCTTTTCACTTGATCATAACCTGCTGTGGATCTTACCTCAAACACTTTAAACCATCAAAAATGTTTTATTGTACCAAAATTCTCTTTAAAAAGACAATATTTACACAACATAATAAACTACTTAAATACTTAAATTACTCACCTTTAATATATATATTTTTTTAGGAAAATATTGCATGTTTTGTGTTTTCTATGACAAAAATGGAAGAGAACAAACAAAAAATCAACAACTTTTCATTGAAGAATAGATATGAAGTTGATTTAGAGAGTTATGTTGAAAGTAAAATACAATTAAAATATGCACTTTTTTAAGCGGGACCTCAGGAATATCAGTGTTTTTTCTATGACAAAAATGGAAGAGAACGAACAAAAAAATCAACAACTTTTCATTGAAGAATAGATCTGAAGTTGATTTAGAGAGTTGTGTTGAAAGTAAAATACAATTAAAATATGCACTTTTTAAAGTGGGACCCCAGGAATAGCAATAAACGAATCAAAATCAGTGTTATACATTTTTGACCAATTGAAGGCTCTTAATACGTCACATCAATTATTTCACTTTAATACATTTTTGGGGGGAAAATATTGCATATTTTGTGTTTTTTATGACAAAAATGGCAAAAACAAACAAATATAAAACAATAAATAAATACAACTAATTGACGGATAGATCTGAAGTTGTTTTCTATGACAAAAATGGAAGAGAACAAACAAAAACAAACAAAAAATCAACAACTTTTCATTGAAGAATAGATATGAAGTTGATTTAGAAAGTTATGTTGAAAGTAAAATAAAATTAAAATATGCACTTTTTTAAGCGGGACCTCAGGAATATCAGTGTGTTTTTTCTATGACAAAAATGGAAGAGAACAAACAAAAACAAACAAAAAATCAACAACTTTTCATTGAAGAATAGATCTGAATTTGATTTAGAAAGTTATGTTGAAAGTAAAATACAATTAAAATATGCACTTTTTTAAGCGGGACCCCAGGAATATCAGTGTGATTTTTTTTTTCATTGCTTAAAAAAATAAATGAATCAAAATCAGTGTTATACATTTTTGACCAATTGAAGGCTCTTAATACGTCACATCAATTATTTCACTTTAATAACATTTTTTGGGGGAAAATATTGCATATTTTGTGTTTTTTATGACAAAAATGGCAAAAACAAACAAATATAAAACAATAAATAAATACAACTAATTGACGGATAGATCTGAAGTTAATCTAGGGAGTTACGCTTAAAGTAAAATCAAATAAAAAATGCATGACTTATTTTTTAACACTTTTTTTTTTTAGCAGGACCCTTTTGGGTCCCCAAGAATTTCATTGTGATTTTTTTTTTTCATTGCTCAAAAAAATTATGAATCAAAATCAATGTTGTTGTGAATCATTGACTCATTGAAGGCTCTTAATACCTCACATCAATTATTCCACTTTAATATATTTTTTGTGGAAAATATTGCATATTTTGTGTTTATCACAAAAATGGCATAAAACAAAGTTCTCTCTTTTTTTTTTTTTTTAACTTTTGACAGAGAGACTAATGTTGAAAGTAAAAATAACTAAAAATTATGACGTAGTTTTAGCACCTTTTTTTAGCAGGACCCTTTTGGGTCCCCAAGAATTTCATTGTGATTTTTTTTTTTCATTTCTCAAAAAAAAGAATGAGTCAAAATCAATGTTGTTATGAATTATTGACCTATTGAAGGCTCTTAATACTTCACTTCAATTATTCCACTTTAATATATTTTTGCAGGAAAATATTCCATATTTTGTGTTTATGACTAAAATGGCATAAAACAAACTTTTTTTTTAATTTAAAAAAACTTTTGGTGGATAGCTCTGAAGTGGATCAAGAGCAAGGGTCGGGAACCTTTTTGGCTGAGAGAGCCATGAAATCCAAATATTTAAAAATGTATTTCCATGAGAGCCTTATATTATTTTTTTTAACATTGAATACAACTATCTTGCCGATTGTATTGTACCATATGTCCCGGCAAGAAATTTGCATTCAAAAGACTCCACCTTATTAGTGATTCCTAGAGCCCAAAAAAAGTCTGCGGGCTATAGAGTGTTTTCCGTTCGGGCTCCAGTACTCTGGAATGCACTCCCGGTAACAGTTCGAGATGCTACCTCAGTAGAAGCATTTAAGTCTCACCTTAAAACTCATCTGTATACTCTAGCCTTTAAATAGACCTCCTTTTTAGACCAGTTGATCTGCCGTTTCTTTTCTTTCTCCTATGTCCCCCCCTCCCTTGTGGAGGATGAAGTACTGGCTGTCCAGAGTCGAGACCCAGGATGGACCGCTCGTCGGGACCCAGGATGGACCGCTCGCCTGTATCGGTTGGGGACATCTCTACGCTGCTGATCCGCCTCCACTTGGGATGGTTTCCTGTGGACGGGACTCTCGCTGCTGTCTTGGATCGGCTTTGAACTGGACTCTCGCGGCTGTGTTGGAGCCACTATGGATTGAACTTTCACAGTATCATGTTGGACCCGCTCGACATCCATTGCTTTCGGTCCCCTAGAGGGGGGGGGGGGGGGGGTTGCCCACATCTGAGGTCCTCTCCAAGGTTTCTCATAGTCAGCATTGTCACTGGCGTCCCACTGGATGTGAATTCTCCCTGCCCACTGGGTGTGAGTTTTCCTTGCCCTTTTGTGGGTTCTTCCGAGGATGTTGTAGTCGTAATGATTTGTGCAGTCCTTTGAGACATTTGTGATTTGGAGCTATATAAATAAACATTGATTGATTGATTGATTGATTAAAAGGCGTGCATTTTTAAGTAACGTCAACATTTTTTGAGTACAATACCTCTCATATTCTTTTTAATAACATTTTTATTCTGAAACTAACCAATAATAAATAGAGTACTTCTTACCATTAATGCGCCTTCTTGAACAGATGCGTTAGAAAACGAATGGATGGATTAAAATGCAGGAGAATGTTTTGTATTTTGAACATTTTTTTTAACCCCGATTACCGGTGGAAATATTAATTTCTTATCGTGTTAAGCAATGTCAGCTAAGATTAATCTGAGAGCCAGAAGCATCCATCAAAAGAGTCACATCTGGCTCTAGAGCCATAGGTTCCCTACCTCTAAACTAGAGACTTATGTTGAAAATAAAAATAAAATAAATTATGACGTAGTTTTATCACTTTTTTTTAGCAGGACCGTTTTGGGGTCCCCAAAAATTTTAGTGTGATTTTTTTTAAATTCTATTTTCATTACTCAAAAAATAAAAATGAAACAAAAGGTGAGTCAAAAATAAAGTTGATCTCAGACTAGGCTCGTGGGGTGCGGGGTTCCAGACTGAGGCCAAGAAAAAAAAGTGGATGGCTAAAAGCACACATAAACATATTACACAGAATCCACAAAACTTGCAAAGGTGTTGTTGGAGGGAGGGATGTCAAGGGCGGCCATCACTGTGATGTCCTCCAGGGATGTTTTCAGAACAGCCTTCTTCTGTTGTGAGCAGTGTCAAAACCATTTGAGGGCGTGGAATCGTA
>NC_084635.1:39400766-39430766 GCF_033978795.1 Nerophis ophidion | reverse complement strand
ATGTGGTCCCCTTTTATTTAGAAAAGTATCAAAATACATTTTGGTAGCGGTACCAAAATGTTGGTATGGCGACAACACGAGTGTGGACGAGCTGACATTGAAAGTGGGACACAAGCAGACTTAAAGACAGCATGTAGATGATGTTGATGACATCATGTCACGTATTCTTCACTCCTGCAGCAGTCATGAAAGCTCTCATTGTGTTGCACTCATACACATACTTTCACTTTCACTTTCACTGCTGATGGGGGGTGGGGACATTCCAGGTTATACACCGAGCTCACATTGCTCCAGCTGTGTGTGTGTGTGTGTGTGTGTGTGTGTGTGTGTGTGTGTGTGTGTGTGTGTGTGTGTGTGTGTGTGTTCTTGTATTGCCATCCTTCCTGAGACATGAAGAAGGAAAAGTATCTTCCATATGAGGAGGTGTGAAGAAGTGATGACATAATTGATGGTCCCAATAACATTGCATCTAATAGACAATGTCTCATTTGTGGTGATATCTATCAAAATGAGGGTTTGTCCCTAAAAGGAGGGATTTCTGTTTTAAAAGTGCTACCATCTGGTCAACATATGAAATAACAAGTGTGTGTAAGAAATTGAAATGTCCCCCCTTTGGACAAAATAAATAAAACAAATGACATAAATATGTACATAAAGACATACTGTAATAACTTGAAGTGAATAATGAAGATTAAAAAACAATTACAAACAGAAAAATACAATAATTGAACTAAAATTAGTCCTTTTCTTACATTGTAGCGACTTTTTTCTGGAAAATTGGGAACAATTTCTCATATTTTTTCTGTTTCTGTAATATTTTCTCGTAAAATGATAACTTTTTCATGTAAAATTATTACTTTTTAATTGTCATATAAAATTTGGACTTTAATCACAATATTGCCAATTTTTTTGTTTTTCTTGTAAAATAGTGACATTTTTGGAGTTAAAGTGATCATGTTTGTCATCATTTTGCCAAGTAAAATTCTGATGATTATCATAATATTGCCCAAATTTTCAAATTTTCTTATAAAATTGTGACTTTTGTCGAGTAAACTTAAGACCCTTTTCCTAAAATTGACAAAATTTCAAGTTTTCTTGTAAAATTGTGACTGTTATTGAGTAAAATTAAAGTCATAATTTTTCCAAGTAAAATTCTGATTATTATAATATTGCCAAAATGTTCAAGTTTTCTTATAAAATTGTGACTTTTGTAGTGTAAAATTACGACCCTTTTCATAAAATTTCACGCCTTTCTTGTAAAATTGCGACTGTTATTGAGTAAAATTCAAGTCCTAATTTTTCCAAATAACATTCTGATGATTATTATATTGCCAAAATGTTCAAGTTTTTTTGTATAAAATTGTGAGTTTTTAAGTGTAAAATTACGACTTTTTTCATATAATTGACAAAATTTAAAGCCTTTTTTGTAAAATTGTGACAATTATTGAGTAAAATTCTAGTCATAATTTTTCCTAGTAAAATTCTGGTTATTATAATATTGCCAAAATGTTCAAGTTTTCTTAAAGTGTGACTTTTGTCGTGTAAAATTAAGACCCTTTTCATAAAATTGCTAAAGTTTCAAGCTTTTGTCGTAAAATTGCGACTGTTATTGAGTAAAATTCTAGTCATCATTTTGCCAAGTAAAATTCTGATTATTATAATATTGCCAAAATATTCACGTTTTCTTATAAAATTGTGACTTTTGTCAAGTAAAATTATGACTCTTTTCATAAAATCGCCAAAATTTAAAGCCTGTTTTGTGAAATTGCAACTGTGGTTGAGTAAAATTATGACCCTTTTCGTAAAATTGACAAAATTTCAAGATTTTCTTGTAAAATTGCGACTATTATTGAGTAAATTCTAGTCATCATTTTTCCAAGTAAAATTGTGATTATTATATATAATATTGCCAAAATATTCAAGTCTTCTTATAAAATTGTGAATTTTGTCAAGCAAAATTATGATTATTTTCATAAAATTGCCAAAATTTAAAGCCTTTCTTGTAAAATTGCGAATATGATTGAGTAAAATTCAAGTCATCATTTTCCAAGTAAACTTCTGATTATTATAATATTGCCAAAATGTTCAAGTTTTCTTATAAAATTGTGACTTTTGTCGTGTAAAATTACGACTCTTTTCATAAAATTGCCAAAATTTCAAAAATTGCGACTGTGATTGAGTAAAATTACGACCCTTTTTATAAAATCGACAAAATTTCAAGCTTTTCTTATAAAATTGCGACTATTGAGTAAAATTCTAGTCATAATTTTTCCCAAGTAAAATTCTGGTTATTATAATATTGCCAAAATGTTCAAAGTTTTCTATAAAATTGTGACTTTTGTCGTGTAAAATTACAACCCTTTTCATAAAAGTGCCAAAATTTTAAACTTTTCTTGCAAAATTGCGAATGTTGAGTAAAATTCCAACTTTCATCATAATATTGCACAAACGTTCACTTTTTCTTGTCACATTTTGAATTAAATGAGGACTTTTATTATAATACTGCCAACATTTGAAGTTTTTCTTGTGAAATTGTGATTTGTATAATTGCAACTGTGATTGAGTAAAATTACGACCCTTTTCATAAAATTGCCAAAATTTGAAGCCTTTCTTGTAAAATTGCGACTGAGTAAAATTAAGACCCTTTTCATATAATTTACAAAATTTCAAGCTTTTCTTGTAAAATTGCGACTACTATTGAGTAAAATTCAAGTCAAATTTTTCCCAAGTAAAATTTTTATTATTATAATATTGCCAAAATGTTCAAATTTTCTTATAAAATTGTGAGTTTTGTCGAGTTAAATGACAACCCTTTTCATAAAAGTGCCAAAATTTTAAGCTTTTCTTGTAAAATTGCGAATGTAGAGTAAAATTCCAACTTTCATCATAATATTGCACAAACGTTCACCTTTTCTTGTCACATTTTGAATTAAATGAGGACTTTTATTATAATACTGCCAACATTTGAAGTTTTTCTTGTGAAATTGTGATTTGTATAATTGCAACTGTGATTGAGTAAAATTACGACCCTTTTCATAAAATTGCCTAAATTTCAACCTTTTCTTGTAAAATTACGACTATTATCGAGTAAAATTCAAGTCAATTTTTTCCAAGTAAAATTCTGTTTATTATAATACTGCCAAAATGTTCAAGTTTTCTTATAAAATTGTGAGTTTTGTCGAGTAAAATGACAACCCTTTTCATAAAAGTGCCAAAATTTAAAGCCTTTCTTGTAAAATTGCGACTGAGTAAAATTAAGACCGTTTTCATAAAATTGCCTAAATTTCAAGCCTTTCTTGTAAAATTGCGACTATTATTGAGTAAAATTCTAGTCATAATTTTTCCCAAGTAAAATTCTGGTTATTATAATATTGCCAAAATGTTCAAGTTTTCTTATAAAATTGTGAGTTTTGTCGAGTTAAATGACAACCCTTTTCATAAAATTGCCAAAATTTTAAGCATTTCTTGTAAAATTGCGAATGTTGAGTAAAATTCCAACTTTCATCATAATATTGCACAAACGTTCACTTTTTCTTGTCACATTTTGAATTAAATGAGGACTTTTATTATAATACTGCCAACATTTGAAGCTTTTCTTGTGAAATTGTGATTTGTATAATTGCAACTGTGATTGAGTAAAATTACGACCCTTTTCATAAAATTGCCAAAATTTCAAGCTTTTCTTGTAAAATTGCGACTATTATTGAGTAAAATTCTAGCCATCATTTTTCCAAGTAAAATTCAGATTATTATAATATTGCCAAAATGTTCAAGTTTTCTTGTAAAATTGTGACTTTTGTCGTGTAAAATTAGGACTTTTTTCATAAAATTGCCAAAATTTCAAGCTTTGTATAATTGCAACTGTGATTGAGTAAAATTACGACCCTTTTCATAAAAGTGCCAAAATTTAAAGTCTTTCTTGTAAAATTACGACTGAGTAAAATTACGACCCTTTTCATAAAATTGACAAAATTTTAAACTTTTCTTGCAAAATTGCGAATGTTGAGTAAAATTCCAACTTTCATCATAATATTGCACAAACGTTCACTTTTTCTTGTCACATTTTGAATTAAATGAGGACTTTAATTATAATACTGCCAACATTTGAAGTTTTTCTTGTGAAATTGTGATTTGTATAATTGCAACTGTGATTGAGTAAAATTACGACCCTTTTCATAAAATTGCCAAAATTTAAAGCCTTTCTTGTAAAATTGCGACTGAGTAAAATTAAGACCCTTTTCATATAATTTACAAAATTTCAAGCTTTTCTTGTAAAATTGCGACTACTATTGAGTAAAATTCAAGTCAAATTTTTCCCAAGTAAAATTCTGGTTATTATAATATTGCCAAAATGTTCAAGTTTTCTTATAAAATTGTGAGTTTTGTCGAGTTAAATGACAACCCTTTTCATAAAAGTGCCAAAATTTTAAGCTTTTCTTGTAAAATTGCGAATGTTGAGTAAAATTCCAACTTTCATCATAATATTGCACAAACGTTCACTTTTTCTTGTCACATTTTGAATTAAATGAGGACTTTTATTATAATACTGCCAACATTTTAAGTTTTTCTTGTGAAATTGTGATTTGTATAATTGCAACTGTGATTGAGTAAAATTACGACCCTTTTCATAAAATTGCCTAAATTTCAACCTTTTCTTGTAAAATTACGACTATTATCGAGTAAAATTCAAGTCAATTTTTTCCAAGTAAAATTCTGTTTATTATAATACTGCCAAAATGTTCAAGTTTTCTTATAAAATTGTGAGTTTTGTCGAGTAAAATGACAACCCTTTTCATAAAAGTGCCAAAATTTAAAGCCTTTCTTGTAAAATTGCGACTGAGTAAAATTACGACCGTTTTCATAAAATTGCCTAAATTTCAAGCCTTTCTTGTAAAATTGCGACTATTATTGAGTAAAATTCTAGTCATAATTTTTCCCAAGTAAAATTCTGGTTATTATAATATTGCCAAAATGTTCAAGTTTTCTTATAAAATTGTGAGTTTTGTCGAGTTAAATGACAACCCTTTTCATAAAATTGCCAAAATTTTAAGCATTTCTTGTAAAATTGCGAATGTTGAGTAAAATTCCAACTTTCATCATAATATTGCACAAACGTTCACTTTTTCTTGTCACATTTTGAATTAAATGAGGACTTTTATTATAATACTGCCAACATTTGAAGCTTTTCTTGTGAAATTGTGATTTGTATAATTGCAACTGTGATTGAGTAAAATTACGACCCTTTTCATAAAATTGCCAAAATTTCAAGCTTTTCTTGTAAAATTGCGACTATTATTGAGTAAAATTCTAGCCATCATTTTTCCAAGTAAAATTCAGATTATTATAATATTGCCAAAATGTTCAAGTTTTCTTGTAAAATTGTGACTTTTGTCGTGTAAAATTAGGACTTTTTTCATAAAATTGCCAAAATTTCAAGCTTTGTATAATTGCAACTGTGATTGAGTAAAATTACGACCCTTTTCATAAAAGTGCCAAAATTTAAAGTCTTTCTTGTAAAATTACGACTGAGTAAAATTACGACCCTTTTCATAAAATTGACAAAATTTCAAGCTTTTCTTGTAAAATTGCGACTATTATCGTGTAAAATTCAAGTCAATTTTTTCCAAGTAAAATTCTGCTTATTATAATATTGCCAAAATGTTCACGTTTTCTTATAAAATTGTGAGTTTTGTCGAGTAAAATGACAACCCTTTTCATAAAAGTGCCAAAATTTCAAGATTTTCTTGTAAAATTGCGAATGTTGAGTAAAATTCCAACTTTCATCATAATATTGCACAAACGTTCACTTTTTCTTGTCACATTTTGAATTAAATGAGGACTTTTATTATAATACTGCCAACATTTGAAGTTTTTCTTGTGAAATTGTGATTTGTATAATTGCAACTGTGATTGAGTAAAATTACGACCCTTTTCATAAAATTGACAAAATTTCAAGCTTTTCTTGTAAAATTGCGACTAGTATTGCGTAAAATTCAAGTCAAATTTTTTCCAAGTAAAATTCTGCTTATTATAATATTGCCAAAATTGTAACTTTTGTTGTGTAAATTACGACTCTTTTCATAAAATTGCCAAAATTTCAAAAATTGCGACTGTAATTGAGTAAAATTACGACCCTTTTTATAAAATAGACAAAATTTCAAGCTTTTCTTATAAAATTGCGACTATTGAGTAAAATTCTAGTAATAATTTTTCCCAAGTAAAATTGTGATTATTATAATATTGCCAAAATGTTCAAGTTTTCTTATAAAACTGTGACTTTTGTCGTGTAAAATGACGACTCTTTTCATAAAATTGCCAAAATTTCCAAAATTGCGACTGTAATTGAGTAAAATTACGACCCTTTTTATAAAATCGACAAAATTTCAAGCTTTTCTTATAAAATTGGGACTATTGAGTAAAATTCTAGTCATCATTTTTCCCAAGTAAAATTTTTATTATTATAATATTGCCAAAATGTTCAAGTTTTCTATAAAATTGTGACTTTTGTCACATAAAATGACAACCCTTTTCATAAAAATGCCCAAATTTTAAACTTTTCTTGCAAAATTGCGAATGTTGAGTAAAATTCCAACTTTCATCATAATATTGCACAAACGTTCACTTTTTCTTGTCACATTTTGAATTAAATGAGGACTTTAATTATAATACTGCCAACATTTTAAGTTTTTCTTGTGAAATTGTGATTTGTATAATTGCAACTGTGATTGAGTAAAATTACGACCCTTTTCATAAAATTACGACCCTTTTCATAAAATTGCCAAAATTTAAAGCCTTTCTTGTAAAATTGCGACTGAGTAAAATTAAGGCCCTTTTCATATAATTTACAAAATTTCAAGCTTTTCTTGTAAAATTGCGACTACTATTGAGTAAAATTCAAGTCAAATTTTTCCCAAGTAAAATTTTTATTATTATAATATTGCCAAAATGTTCAAATTTTCTTATAAAATTGTGAGTTTTGTCGAGTTAAATGACAACCCTTTTCATAAAAGTGCCAAAATTTTAAGCTTTTCTTGTAAAATTGCGAATGTAGAGTAAAATTCCAACTTTCATCATAATATTGCACAAACGTTCACTTTTTCTTGTCACATTTTGAATTAAATGATGACTTTTATTATAATACTGCCAACATTTGAAGTTTTTCTTGTGAAATTGTGATTTGTATAATTGCAACTGTGATTGAGTAAAATTACGACCCTTTTCATAAAATTGCCTAAATTTCAACCTTTTCTTGTAAAATTACGACTATTATCGAGTAAAATTCAAGTCAATTTTTTCCAAGTAAAATTCTGTTTATTATAATACTGCCAAAATGTTCAAGTTTTCTTATAAAATTGTGAGTTTTGTTGAGTAAAATGACAACCCTTTTCATAAAAGTGCCAAAATTTAAAGCCTTTCTTGTAAAATTGCGACTGAGTAAAATTACGACCGTTTTCATAAAATTGCCTAAATTTCAAGCCTTTCTTGTAAAATTGCGACTATTATTGAGTAAAATTCTAGTCATAATTTTTCCCAAGTAAAATTCTGGTTATTATAATATTGCCAAAATGTTCAAAGTTTTCTATAAAATTGTGAGTTTTGTCGAGTTAAATGACAACCCTTTTCATAAAATTGCCAAAATTTTAAGCATTTCTTGCAAAATTGCGAATGTTGAGTAAAATTCCAACTTTCATCATAATATTGCACAAACGTTCACTTTTTCTTGTCACATTTTGAATTAAATGAGGACTTTTATTATAATACTGCCAACATTTGAAGTTTTTCTTGTGAAATTGTGATTTGTATAATTGCAACTGTGATTGAGTAAAATTACGACCCTTTTCATAAAATTGCCAAAATTTAAAGCCTTTCTTGTAAAATTGCGACTGAGTAAAATTAAGACCCTTTTCATATAATTTACAAAATTTCAAGCTTTTCTTGTAAAATTGCGACTACTATTGAGTAAAATTCAAGTCAAATTTTTCCCAAGTAAAATTTTTATTATTATAATATTGCCAAAATGTTCAAATTTTCTTATAAAATTGTGAGTTTTGTCGAGTTAAATGACAACCCTTTTCATAAAAGTGCCAAAATTTTAAGCTTTTCTTGTAAAATTGCGAATGTAGAGTAAAATTCCAACTTTCATCATAATATTGCACAAACGTTCACTTTTTCTTGTCACATTTTGAATTAAATGATGACTTTTATTATAATACTGCCAACATTTGAAGTTTTTCTTGTGAAATTGTGATTTGTATAATTGCAACTGTGATTGAGTAAAATTACGACCCTTTTCATAAAATTGCCTAAATTTCAACCTTTTCTTGTAAAATTACGACTATTATCGAGTAAAATTCAAGTCAATTTTTTCCAAGTAAAATTCTGTTTATTATAATACTGCCAAAATGTTCAAGTTTTCTTATAAAATTGTGAGTTTTGTTGAGTAAAATGACAACCCTTTTCATAAAAGTGCCAAAATTTAAAGCCTTTCTTGTAAAATTGCGACTGAGTAAAATTACGACCGTTTTCATAAAATTGCCTAAATTTCAAGCCTTTCTTGTAAAATTGCGACTATTATTGAGTAAAATTCTAGTCATAATTTTTCCCAAGTAAAATTCTGGTTATTATAATATTGCCAAAATGTTCAAAGTTTTCTATAAAATTGTGAGTTTTGTCGAGTTAAATGACAACCCTTTTCATAAAATTGCCAAAATTTTAAGCATTTCTTGCAAAATTGCGAATGTTGAGTAAAATTCCAACTTTCATCATAATATTGCACAAACGTTCACTTTTTCTTGTCACATTTTGAATTAAATGAGGACTTTTATTATAATACTGCCAACATTTGAAGTTTTTCTTGTGAAATTGTGATTTGTATAATTGCAACTGTGATTGAGTAAAATTACCACCCTTTTCATAAAATTGCCAAAATTTCAAGCTTTTCTTATAAAATTGCGACTATTGAGTAAAATTCTAGTCATAATTTTTCCCAAGTAAAAATCTGGTTATTATAATATTGCCAAAATGTTCAAAGTTTTCTATAAAATTGTGACTTTTGTCGTGTAAAATGACAACCCTTTTCATAAAAGTGCCAAAATTTTAAACTTTTCTTGCAAAATTGCGAATGTTGAGTAAAATTCCAACTTTCATCATAATATTGCACAAACGTTCACTTTTTCTTGTCACATTTTGAATTAAATGAGGACTTTTATTATAATACTGCCAACATTTGAAGTTTTTCTTGTGAAATTGTGATTTGTATAATTGCAACTGTGATTGAGTAAAATTACGACCCTTTTCATAAAATTGCCAAAATTTAAAGCCTTTCTTGTAAAATTGCGACTGAGTAAAATTAAGACCCTTTTCATATAATTTACAAAATTTCAAGCTTTTCTTGTAAAATTGCGACTACTATTGAGTAAAATTCAAGTCAAATTTTTCCCAAGTAAAATTTTTATTATTATAATATTGCCAAAATGTTCAAATTTTCTTATAAAATTGTGAGTTTTGTCGAGTTAAATGACAACCCTTTTCATAAAAGTGCCAAAATTTTAAGCTTTTCTTGTAAAATTGCGAATGTAGAGTAAAATTCCAACTTTCATCATAATATTGCACAAACGTTCACTTTTTCTTGTCACATTTTGAATTAAATGATGACTTTTATTATAATACTGCCAACATTTGAAGTTTTTCTTGTGAAATTGTGATTTGTATAATTGCAACTGTGATTGAGTAAAATTACGACCCTTTTCATAAAATTGCCTAAATTTCAACCTTTTCTTGTAAAATTACGACTATTATCGAGTAAAATTCAAGTCAATTTTTTCCAAGTAAAATTCTGTTTATTATAATACTGCCAAAATGTTCAAGTTTTCTTATAAAATTGTGAGTTTTGTTGAGTAAAATGACAACCCTTTTCATAAAAGTGCCAAAATTTAAAGCCTTTCTTGTAAAATTGCGACTGAGTAAAATTACGACCGTTTTCATAAAATTGCCTAAATTTCAAGCCTTTCTTGTAAAATTGCGACTATTATTGAGTAAAATTCTAGTCATAATTTTTCCCAAGTAAAATTCTGGTTATTATAATATTGCCAAAATGTTCAAAGTTTTCTATAAAATTGTGAGTTTTGTCGAGTTAAATGACAACCCTTTTCATAAAATTGCCAAAATTTTAAGCATTTCTTGCAAAATTGCGAATGTTGAGTAAAATTCCAACTTTCATCATAATATTGCACAAACGTTCACTTTTTCTTGTCACATTTTGAATTAAATGAGGACTTTTATTATAATACTGCCAACATTTGAAGTTTTTCTTGTGAAATTGTGATTTGTATAATTGCAACTGTGATTGAGTAAAATTACCACCCTTTTCATAAAATTGCCAAAATTTCAAGCTTTTCTTATAAAATTGCGACTATTGAGTAAAATTCTAGTCATAATTTTTCCCAAGTAAAAATCTGGTTATTATAATATTGCCAAAATGTTCAAAGTTTTCTATAAAATTGTGACTTTTGTCGTGTAAAATGACAACCCTTTTCATAAAAGTGCCAAAATTTTAAACTTTTCTTGCAAAATTGCGAATGTTGAGTAAAATTCCAACTTTCATCATAATATTGCACAAACGTTCACTTTTTCTTGTCACATTTTGAATTAAATGAGGACTTTTATTATAATACTGCCAACATTTGAAGTTTTTCTTGTGAAATTGTGATTTGTATAATTGCAACTGTGATTGAGTAAAATTACGACCCTTTTCATAAAATTGCCAAAATTTAAAGCCTTTCTTGTAAAATTGCGACTGAGTAAAATTAAGACCCTTTTCATATAATTTACAAAATTTCAAGCTTTTCTTGTAAAATTGCGACTACTATTGAGTAAAATTCAAGTCAAATTTTTCCCAAGTAAAATTTTTATTATTATAATATTGCCAAAATGTTCAAATTTTCTTATAAAATTGTGAGTTTTGTCGAGTTAAATGACAACCCTTTTCATAAAAGTGCCAAAATTTTAAGCTTTTCTTGTAAAATTGCGAATGTAGAGTAAAATTCCAACTTTCATCATAATATTGCACAAACGTTCACTTTTTCTTGTCACATTTTGAATTAAATGAGGACTTTTATTATAATACTGCCAACATTTGAAGTTTTTCTTGTGAAATTGTGATTTGTATAATTGCAACTGTGATTGAGTAAAATTACGACCCTTTTCATAAAATTGCCTAAATTTCAACCTTTTCTTGTAAAATTACAACTATTATCGAGTAAAATTCAAGTCAATTTTTTCCAAGTAAAATTCTGTTTATTATAATACTGCCAAAATGTTCAAGTTTTCTTATAAAATTGTGAGTTTTGTCGAGTAAAATGACAACCCTTTTCATAAAAGTGCCAAAATTTAAAGCCTTTCTTGTAAAATTGCGACTGAGTAAAATTACGACCGTTTTCATAAAATTGCCTAAATTTCAAGCCTTTCTTGTAAAATTGCGACTATTATTGAGTAAAATTCTAGTCATAATTTTTCCCAAGTAAAATTTTTATTATTATAATATTGCCAAAATGTTCAAATTTTCTTATAAAATTGTGAGTTTTGTCGAGTTAAATGACAACCCTTTTCATAAAAGTGCCAAAATTTTAAGCATTTCTTGCAAAATTGCGAATGTTGAGTAAAATTCCAACTTTCATCATAATATTGCACAAACGTTCACTTTTTCTTGTCACATTTTGAATTAAATGAGGACTTTTATTATAATACTGCCAACATTTGAAGCTTTTCTTGTGAAATTGTGATTTGTATAATTGCAACTGTGATTGAGTAAAATTACCACCCTTTTCATAAAATTGCCAAAATTTCAAGCTTTTCTTATAAAATTGCGACTATTGAGTAAAATTGTAGTCATCATTTTTCCCAAGTAAAATTCTGCTTATTATAATATTGCCAAAATGTTCAAGTTTTCTATAAAATTGTGACTTTTGTCGTGTAAAATGACAACCCTTTTCATAAAAATGCCCAAATTTTAAACTTTTCTTGCAAAATTGCGAATGTTGAGTAAAATTCCAACTTTCATCATAATATTGCACAAACGTTCACTTTTTCTTGTCACATTTTGAATTAAATGAGGACTTTTATTATAATACTGCCAACATTTTAAGTTTTTCTTGTGAAATTGTGATTTGTATAATTGCAACTGTGATTGAGTAAAATTACCACCCTTTTCATAAAATTGCCAAAATTTCAAGCTTTTCTTGTAAAATTGCAACTGAGTAAAATTACGACCCTTTTCATAAAATTTACAAAATTTCAAGCTTTTCTTGTAAAATTGCGACTACTATTGCGTAAAATTCAAGTCAAATTTTTTCCAAGTAAAATTCTGCTTATTATAATATTGCCAAAATGTTCAAGTTTTCTTATAAAATTGTAACTTTTGTTGTGTAAATTACGACTCTTTTCATAAAAGTGCCAAAATTTAAAGCTTTTCTTGTAAAATTGCGACTATTATCGAGTAAAATTCTAGTCAATTTTTTCCAAGTAAAATTCTGCTTATTATAATACTGCCAAAATATTCAAGTTTTCTTATAAAATTGTGAGTTTTGTCGAGTAAAATGACAACCCTTTTCATAAAATTGCCAAAATTTAAAGCCTTTCTTGTAAAATTGCGACTGAGTAGAATTACGACCCTTTTTATAAAATCAACAAAATTTCAAGCTTTTCTTATAAAATTGCGACTATTGAGTAAAATTCTAGTCATCATTTTTCCCAAGTAAAAGTCTGGTTATTATAATATATCCAAAATGTTCAAGTTTTCTTATAAAATTGTGAGTTTTGTCGAGTAAAATTACAACCCTTTTCATAAAAGTGCCAAAATTTCAAAATTTTCTTGTAAAATTGCGAATGTTGAGTAAAATTCCAACTTTTATCATAATATTGCAAAAATGTTCAGTTTTTCTCGTCACATTTTGAATAAAATGAGGACTTTAATTATAATACTGCCAACATTTGAAGTTTTTCTCGTGAAATTGTGATTTGTATAATTGCAACTGTGATTGAGTAAAATTACGACCCTTTTCATAAAATTGCCAAAATTTCAAGCCTTTCTTGTAAAATTGCGACTGAGTAAAATTAAGACCCTTTTCATATAATTTACAAAATTTCAAGCTTTTCTTGTAAAATTGCGACTACTATTGAGTAAAATTCAAGTCAAATTTTTCCCAAGTAAAATTTTTATTATTATAATATTGCCAAAATGTTCAAATTTTCTTATAAAATTGTGAGTTTTGTCGAGTTAAATGACAACCCTTTTCATAAAAGTGCCAAAATTTTAAGCTTTTCTTGTAAAATTGCGAATGTAGAGTAAAATTCCAACTTTCATCATAATATTGCACAAACGTTCACTTTTTCTTGTCACATTTTGAATTAAATGAGGACTTTTATTATAATACTGCCAACATTTGAAGTTTTTCTTGTGAAATTGTGATTTGTATAATTGCAACTGTGATTGAGTAAAATTACGACCCTTTTCATAAAATTGCCTAAATTTCAACCTTTTCTTGTAAAATTACAACTATTATCGAGTAAAATTCAAGTCAATTTTTTCCAAGTAAAATTCTGTTTATTATAATACTGCCAAAATGTTCAAGTTTTCTTATAAAATTGTGAGTTTTGTCGAGTAAAATGACAACCCTTTTCATAAAAGTGCCAAAATTTAAAGCCTTTCTTGTAAAATTGCGACTGAGTAAAATTACGACCGTTTTCATAAAATTGCCTAAATTTCAAGCCTTTCTTGTAAAATTGCGACTATTATTGAGTAAAATTCTAGTCATAATTTTTCCCAAGTAAAATTCTGGTTATTATAATATTGCCAAAATGTTCAAGTTTTCTTATAAAATTGTGAGTTTTGTCGAGTTAAATGACAACCCTTTTCATAAAATTGCCAAAATTTTAAGCATTTCTTGCAAAATTGCGAATGTTGAGTAAAATTCCAACTTTCATCATAATATTGCACAAACGTTCACTTTTTCTTGTCACATTTTGAATTAAATGAGGACTTTTATTATAATACTGCCAACATTTGAAGCTTTTCTTGTGAAATTGTGATTTGTATAATTGCAACTGTGATTGAGTAAAATTACGACCCTTTTCATAAAATTGACAAAATGTCAAGCTTTTCTTGTAAAATTGCGACTAGTATTGCGTAAAATTCAAGTCAAATTTTTTCCAAGTAAAATTCTGCTTATTATAATATTGCCAAAATGTTCGTTTTCTTATAAAATTGTAACTTTTGTTGTGTAAATTACGACTCTTTTCATAAAATTGCCAAAATTTCAAAAATTGCGACTGTAATTGAGTAAAATTACGACCCTTTTTATAAAATCGACAAAATTTCAAGCTTTTCTTATAAAATTGGGACTATTGAGTAAAATTCTAGTCATCATTTTTCCCAAGTAAAATTCTGCTTATTATAATATTGCCAAAATGTTCACGTTTTCTTATAAAATTGTGACTTTTGTCGAGTAAAATGACAACCCTTTTCATAAAAGTGCCAAAATTTCAAGATTTTCTTGTAAAATTGCGAATGTTGAGTAAAATTCCAACTTTTATCATAATATTGCAAAAATGTTCAGTTTTTCTCGTCACATTTTGAATAAAATGAGGACTTTAATTATAATACTGCCAACATTTTAAGTTTTTCTTGTGAAATTGTGACCTTTTTTCTTGTGAAATTCCAACTCATTTTTCACAACATTTGCATAGTATGTATACATTATTAATGTTCTATGTACACATCTTTATATATCTAGAAAGGCTGCTCCTAAAGACAAAGGCATTTTTCACAGGTCTCAAGAAGGTAACAAATACAAGAATGTGTGTGTGTGTGTGTGTGTGTGTGTGTGTGTGTGTGTGTGTGCGTGCTTCAGCAACACAAACCAGGCAGCGATGACATCATCAGTAAGGATGCTCATTGAAGCATAGCAGTTCCAGTCAGTACCATAGCTCTTGTCCAGTCACATGACCGCCGTCAGCCAATCAGACGATGAGGGAATCCCGGCTGAGAAGAGTACTCTGTGACAGGAGAGGAGTGCAGCGTGAACACAGGTGAACACGGGTGAACACAGGTGCACACGGGTGAACACAGGTGCACACGGGTGAACACAGGTGAACACAGGTGAACACAGGTGAACACAGGTGAGTGGAGAGTCATCCCCAGGTCAGGGCACACAGGTGACATAAACACACACTGATGTTGTTTCCAAGCTTTGTCAGAGAGGAAGTGAGCAGTCGTGAGTGTTAGTGAGGAGGAAGAAGAAGAAGAAGAAAGTTCTACCTAGTCTTCATTCTGCACGCAAGAGAACCTCACCTGTTAAACGTACAACAACATTGATATCAACAACGACAACATTGATATCATCAACATGATAATAAGAGTCAACATGCAGCGACGATACATGAGTGTTTCCCACGGATGTACAATATCATTATTTAGGGGAAACATGTTGATTCATGTTAGTGATGTCGCACAGTAGGGCCGATACCGATACCAATTATTAGTAGATAATGAGGGTGATGAGTGCTGTATTCATTAGCAGTCAAAGTGATTTAAAGATGATTATTAAACATCTGCACAAGACTTGAGGTTGTTTTGAATATTATTATATTTCAGGAAATAAATGGTCGCAATCATTAAGGAAGTTGAGCTCCTGATGCTGACACTTTTGTTACTGGAGACTTTGCATGTGATATGTCACTGGAATTATGTGACACTTGTTTATATTGACTACTGTCACCTGTCATGATTATGACACGTGTGTGCTTAGCTGTTGTGTAGCTGCTAGCTCCTGGTAGCCTCCAGTCGAGCATGTTTACCTTTTGTCTAGAAGAAGTAAACACTCTGCAGGACTGCTTGTATCGCACATGATATCACACACAAGTAAACACTCTGTAGGACTGCTTGCATCGCACATGATATCACACACAAGTAAACACGCTGAAGGACTGATTGTGTTGCACATGATATCACACACAAGTAAACACTCTGCAGGACTGCTTGTATCACACATGATATCACACACAAGTAAACACGCTGAAGGACAGATTGTGTATCGCACATGATATCACACACTAGTAAACACGCTGCAGGACTGCTTGTATCACACATGATATCACACCCAAGTAAACACTCTGCAGGACTGCTTGTATCGCACATGATATCACACACAAGTAAACACGCTGAAGGACAGATTGTGTATCGCACATGATGTCACACACAAGTAAACATACTGCAGGAATGCTTGTATCGCACATGATATCGCACACAATTTAACAATCTGCAGGACTGCTTGTATCACACATGATATCACACACAAGTAAACATGCTGCAGGACTGCTTGTATCACACATGATATCACACCCAAGTAAACACGCTGAAGGACAGATTGTGTCGCACATGATATCAAACCCAAGTAAACACACTGCAAAACTGGTTGTATCGCACATGATATCACACACAAGTAAACACTCTGCAGGAATGCTGGTGTCGCACATGATATCACACCCAAGTAAACACGCTGAAGGACAGATTGTGTCGCACATGATATCAAACCCAAGTAAACACACTGCAAAACTGGTTGTATCGCACATGATATCACACACAAGTAAACACGCTGCAGGACTGCTTGCATCACACATGATATCACTCACAAGTAAACACACTGCAGGACTGCTTGTATCGCAAATGATATCATACACAAGTAAACACGCTGCGGGATTGCTTGCATCGCACATGATATCACACACGATTAAACCATCTGCAGGACTACTTGTATCACACATGATATCACACACAAGTAAACACGCTGCAGGACTGCTTGTATCGCAAGTGATATCACACACAAGTAAACACACTGCAGGACTGCTTGTATCACATATGATACCACACACATGTCAACACTGTGCAGGACTGCTGGTGTCGCACATGATATCACACACAAGTAACCAAGATGCAGGACTGCTTGTATCACACATGATATCACACGCAAGTAAACACATTGCAGGACTGCTTGTATTGCGTATGATATCACACACAAGTAAACACGCTGCAGGACTGCTTGTATCGCACTTGGTATCACACACATGTCAACACGCTGCAGAACTGCTTGTATCGCGTTTGATATCACACACAAGTAAACACGCTGCAGGACTGCTTGTATCGCACATGATACCACACAGAAGTAAACACACTGCAGGACTGCTTGTATCACACATGATATCACATCAAATCGTGTTGGGGTTGACAACATTTGAAAAGAGTTCCTAAGAGTGTGAAGAAGACATGATGAAGAAGACACCGCCGGTTCCCCAAAAGGGGCAAGCGGTAGAAAATGGATGGATGGATGATGAAGAAGACATGATGAAGGAGACATGATGAAGAAGACACCCCCGCGACCCCAAAAGGGGCAAGCGGTAGAAAATGGATGGATGGATGATGAAGAAGACATGATGAAGGAGACATGATGAAGAAGACACCCCCACGACCCCAAAAGGGACAAGCGGTAGAAAAATGGATGGATGGATGATGAAGAAGACATGATGAAGAAGACACCCCCGGGACCCCAAAAGGGACAACCGGTAGAAAATGGATGGATGGATGGATGATGAAGAAGACATGATGAAGAAGACATGATGAAGAAGACACCCCCGCGACCCCAAAAGGGACAAGTGGTAGAAAATGGATGGAGGGATGATGAAGAAGACATGATGAAGAAGACACCCCCGCGGCCCCAAAAGGGACAAGCGGTAGAAAATGGATGGATGGATGATGAAGAAGACATGATGAAGAAGACACCCCCGCGACCCCAAAAGGGACAAGCGGTAGAAAATGGATGGACAGATGATGAAGAAGACATGTTGCCGTGACAACTCACCACTTTACGAGACTTGTCCCTGCCGTCCTCTCTCCTAGTGAGCGTGCATCGAGGTGAAGATCCGTCAGTTGTATCTGCTTCAGGTCGGTCGCTAGGCAACCTGCTCCGGCGCGGGCCTGACTCCTCCCCACTCCTCTTGGAGGGCGTGTCCGAGTCCTGGCTCCTCCCCTGGTCCGCCCCTCGTAACTTGGCCTTGCGCTCCAACAGGCGGTTCAGGAATGTTCCGTCGTCGTCGGAAGACGGCGGCGGGTTGACGGCGGAGGGGGGCGGGGCCGAGCGCTCGGCGCCCCAGGTGCCCCGCCTCTTTGTGGGGGAGGGAAGTGGACTTATGTCGCGTTCCGTTTTTCTTTGTCTCCTGTGTCGCTCGTCGCCGCTGTCTGCCGGCTGGTGGTGGTCGTCGTAGCAACGCAGAGGAGGGGGAGCATGTGGGGAGGAAGGATGGCGAGTGAACTCCTCAAGTTCTGTTCCATGGTCTTCATGCTCCCTTCTGCCTCCTCTCTGCTTGCTACCTAAGTCCTCCACTGATCTCCTTCCTGCGCCCTGATACTCCTTCCTGGGCAGGTGTTCTGAGCGAGGGTTCCACCTGGGCAGGTGTTCTGAGCCAGGGTTCCACCTGTGCAGGTGTTCTGAGCCAGGGTTCCACCTGTGCAGGTGTTCTGAGCCAGGGTTCCACCTGCACATGACAGCAAGACACACGTGACAATATGCAAATGTAGGGAGTCACCGCCTCATTTATTACCTGACACACACACACACACACACACACACACACACACACACACACACACACACACACACACACACACACACACACACACACCTAAGTACCATTAAAAAAGTCTACTGAATTAAAAGTTACTCCCCAGTTTATTACTCAACTAACTACTCGTTAGTGTTACTTAAGTCCTTAATTGTGATGTTTGGCTTCTGTGAGTATGTGTACGTGTATATAAGACTAATACGTATGTGTATATAAGACTAATAAGTATGTGTATATAAGACTAAGTATGTGTATATAAGACTAATAAGTATGTGTATATAAGGCTAATAAGTATGTGTATATAAGGCTAATAAGTATGTGTATATAAGGCTAATAAGTATGTGTATATAAGACTAATAAGTATGTGTATATAAGACTACGTGTATGTAAGACTAAGTACTGTATGTGTATGCAAGACCAAATATGTGTATACAAGACTAAGTATGTGTATACAAGACCAAGTATGTGTATACAAGACTAAGTGAATGTAAGACTAAGTACTGTATGTGTATACGAGACTAAGTATGTGTATACAAGACCATGTGTGTGTATGCAAGACTAAGTGTATGTAAGACTAACTATGTGTATACAAGACTAATAATGTGTATACAAGACTAAGTGTATACAAGACTAAATGAATGTAAGACTAAGTACTGTATGTGTATGCAAGACCAAGTATGTGTATGCAAGACTAAGTGTATGTAAGACTAAGTATATGTATACAACAATAAGTGTATGTGAGACTAAGTATGTGTATGCAAGACTAAGTATGTTTATGCAAGACTAAATGTATATAAGACTAAGTATGTGTATATAAGACTAAGTATGTGTATATAAGACTAAGTATGTGTATGCAAGACTAAGTGTATGTAAGACTAAGTATGTGTATATAAGACTAATAAGTATGTGTATACAAGACTAAGTGAATGTAAGACTAAGTACTGTATGTGTATGCAAGACCAAGTTTGTGTATGCAAGACTAAGTATGTGTATACAAGACTAATTATGTTTATACAAGACTAAGTATGTGTATACAAGACTAAGTGAATGTAAGACTAAGTACTGTATGTGTATACAAGACTTAAGTATGTGTGTACAAGACCATGTGTGTGTATACAAGACTAAGTGTGTGTATGCAAGACTAAGTGTATGTAAGACTAACTATTTGTATACAAGACTAATAATGTGTATGCAAGACTAAGTGTATACAAGACTAAGTGAATGTAAGACTAAGTACTGTATGTGTATGCAAGACCAAGTATGTGTATGCAAGACTAAGTGTATGTGAGACTAAGTATATGTATACAACAATAAGTGTATGTAAGACTAAGTATGTGTATATAAGACTAATAACTATGTGTATACAAGACTAAGTGAATGTAAGACTAAGTACTGTATGTGTATGCAAGACCAAGTTTGTGTATGCAAGACTAAGTATGTGTACACAAGACTAATTATGTTTATACAAGACTAAGTATGTGTATACAAGACTAAGTGAATGTAAGACTAAGTACTGTATGTGTATACAAGACTTAAGTATGTGTGTACAAGACCATGTGTGTGTATACAAGACTAAGTGTGTGTATGCAAGACTAAGTGTATGTAAGACTAACTATTTGTATACAAGACTAATAATGTGTATGCAAGACTAAGTGTATACAAGACTAAGTGAATGTAAGACTAAGTACTGTATGTGTATGCAAGACCAAGTATGTGTATGCAAGACTAAGTGTATGTAAGACTAAGTATATGTATACAACAATAAGTGTATGTAAGACTAAGTATGTGTATATAAGACTAATAACTATGTGTATACAAGACTAAGTGAATGTAAGACTAAGTACTGTATGTGTATGCAAGACCAAGTTTGTGTATGCAAGACTAAGTATGTGTATACAAGACTAATTATGTTTATACAAGACTAAGTATGTGTATACAAGACTAAGTGAATGTAAGACTAAGTACTGTATGTGTATACGAGACTAAGTACTGTATGTGTATACGAGACTAAGTATGTGTGTACAAGACCATGTGTGTGTATACAAGACTAAGTGTGTGTATGCAAGACTAAGTGTATGTAAGACTAACTTTTTGTATACAAGACTAATAATGTGTATGCAAGACTAAGTGTATACAAGACTAAGTGAATGTAAGACTAAGTACTGTATGTGTATACGAGACTAAGTACTGTATGTGTATACGAGACTAAGTATGTGTATACAAGACTTAAGTATGTGTGTACAAGACCATGTGTGTGTATACAAGACTAAGTGTGTGTATGCAAGACTAAGTGTATGTAAGACTAACTTTTTGTATACAAGACTAATAATGTGTATGCAAGACTAAGTGTATACAAGACTAAGTGAATGTAAGACTAAGTACTGTATGTGTATGCAAGACCAAGTATGTGTATGCAAGACTAAGTGTATATAAGACTAAGTACTGTATGTGTATGCAAGACCAAGTATGTGTATGCAAGACTAAGTGTATGTAAGACTAAGTATGTGTATACAAGACTAAGTGAATGTAAGACTAAGTACTGTATGTGTATGCAAGACCAAGTATGTGTATGCAAGACTAAGTGTATATAAGACTAAGTACTGTATGTGTATGCAAGACTAAGTATATGTATACAACAATAAGTGTATGTAAGACTAAGTATGTGTATACAAGACTAAGAGTATGTAAGACTAAGTATGTGTATACAAGAAAATGTGTGTGTATACAAGACTAAGTATATGTATACAACAATAAGTGTATGTAAGACTAAGTATGTGTATGCAAGACTAAGTATGTTTATGCAAGACTAAATCTATATAAGACTAAGTATGTGTATATAAGACTAAGTATGTGTATATAAGACTAAGTATGTGTATGCAAGACTAAGTGTATACAAGACTAAGTGAATGTAAGACTAAGTACTGTATGTTTATGCAAGACCAAGTATGTGTATGCAAGACTAAGTGTATACAAGACTAAGTGAATGTAAGACTAAGTACTGTATGTTTATGCAAGACCAAGTATGTGTATGCAAGACTAAGTGTATGTAAGACTAAGTATATGTATACAACAATAAGTGTATGTAAGACTAAGTATGTGTATGCAAGACTAAGTGTATGTAAGACTAACTATGTGTATGCAAGACTAAGTATGTTTATGCAAGACTAAATGTATATAAGACTAAGTATGTGTATATAAGACTAAATATGTGTATATAAGACTAAGTATGTGTATGCAAGACTAAGTATGTGTATGCAATACTAAGTATGTGTATATAAGACTAAGTATGTATATATAAGACCAAGAATGTGTATATAAGACCAAGAAAGTGTATATAAGACCAAGAATGTGTATATAAGACTAAGTATGTGTATATAAGACCAAGTATGTGTATATAAGACCAAGTTTGTGTATATAAGACTAAGTATGTGTATATAAGACCAAGTATGTGTATATAAGACCAAGTATGTGTATATAAGATTTAGTATGTGTATATAAGACCAGGTATGTGTATATAAGACTAAGTATGTGTATATAAGACTAAGAATGTGTATATAAGACCAAGTATGTGTATATAAGACTAAGTATGTGTATATAAGACTAAGTATGTGTATATAAGACTAAGTATGTGTATATAAGACCAAGTATGTGTATATAAGACTAAGAATGTGTATATAAGACCAAGTATGTGTATATAAGACTAAGAATGTGTATATAAGACCAAGTATGTGTATATAAGACCCGAGTATGTGTATATAAGACTAAGAATGTGTATATAAGACCAAGATTGTGTATAAATAGGACCAAGATTGTGTATATAAGACAAATTGTACCTGTTGTGAGGGTAGTCATCACTGTGGCTGTGCTGCTGATGATTACGTCCATGCCTGCGAGACGAAGATGAGGGAGGCGGGTCATCACTGTAGCGGCGTGGTGGTGTGATGTCCTCCACCTTGTGACGGGCCTCTGACTCGGGGTGTCGGCGAGGTGAAGGAGCGTCGTCACGGTAACGGCGAGGTGAAGAAGGAGCGTCGTCACGGTAACGGCAAGGTGAAGAAGGAGCGTCGTCCCGGTATCGCCTGGCTTCTGGCTGAGGGCGCTCGTCTCGGGCAGGAAGTGTTTTCTTTTGGACATGTCGGAGAGTTGTGTCTCCTTCGTGAAGAGAACTCAGCTCCGACTGAACGCAAGCTGCATGGTGACACAACAACTCTCACAACAAGCTGCATGGTGACACAACAACTCTCACAACAAGCTGCATGGTGACACAACAACTCTCACAACAAGCTGCATGGTGACACAACAACTCTCACAACAAGCTGCATGGTGACACAACAACTCTCACAACAAGCTGCATGGTGACACAACAACTCTCACAACAAGCTGCATGGTGACACAACAACTCTCACAACAAGCTGCATGGTGACACAACAACTCTCACAACAAGCTGCATGGTGACACAACAACTCTCACAACAAGCTGCATGGTGACACAACAACTCTCACAACAAGCTGCATGGTGACACAACAACTCTCACAACAAGCTGCATGGTGACACAACAACTCTCACAACAAGCTGCATGGTGACACAACAACTCTCACAACAAGCTGCATGGTGACACAACAACTCTCACAACAAGCTGCATGGTGACACAACAACTCTCACAACAAGCTGCATGGTGACACAACAACTCTCACAACAAGCTGCATGGTGACACAACTCTCACAACAAGCTGCACGGTGACACAACAACTCTCACAACAAGCTGCATGGTGACACAACAACTCTCACAACAAGCTGCACGGTGACACAACAACTCTCACAACAAGCGGCACGGTGACACAACAACTCTCACAACAAGCTGCACGGTGACACAACAACTCTCACAACAAGCTGCACGGTGACACAACAACTCTCACAACAAGCTGCATGGTGACACAACAACACTTTTATTATTTCCCCCAAAGTCCACATGAAAGCTACAAAAAAAGTGTTATTCCTCGATTAATCGAACAAACTGATCGATGAATCACTCAATGACTAAAATAATCAATATCTGCAGTTTTAATGTCAGAAAGGTTTGAAAAAGTATGTTTTATTTATGTTAACATTGATTTTGCATTATAAGTCCACCATAGAAGTGGGTCAAAATCTAGTTTTTAATGCACTTGACGGACAGCAACAATTTCATTGTTGGGGGAATAGAATTATATTCAAGCTGTTTTTAAAAAGTATACAAAAATTATTTCACATAAATAAAAAAAGTGTAGTTGGGGGTACCGTTAAAAAAATTCTGTTTCGGGCCCCAGTTTCTCTAGGTGTGGCCCTGCTGCACATCCACTGATGATAATAATAATTATAGTAATGATGATATTTATATTAATGACAGTAACAATAATAATTATAGAAAATAAATAATAATACGACTACTAATATGAATTATTATAGTGATAATAATAATAATTATTATTATTAAGAATAATGATTATAGCTGTAGTAATAATAATAATTATAGTAATAATAAAATAACTAATAATTATTATTATTATAGTAATAATAATACCTACAGTAATTACAGTAAAAAAAAGTATAGTAATAACAACGGTTGCAGTATTAAGAATTATAATAAAAAAGATATGAGTCTTAATAATAATTGTTGTAGTAATAATAGTAATATTAATAATAATTATTATAGTAACAATAGTAATAATTATTATAGTAGTAATAATAAAATAATAATTATAGTCATAACAAAATAATAATAATAACTATAGTACTACTAATGATAACTACAGTCAAAATAATAATAATTATAGCAATTATAGTAATATTAACAATTGTTATGATAACAATAATAATTATAGTAATAATAATATTTATAGTAACTATAGTAAAAATAAAAATAAATAATAGTAAAAATAATAATAGTAATACAAAAAATAATATTAATTAATATAGTACAAATAATAATAATTATTATATTAATACTACTTATTATTATAATAATTATTATTATATTAATAATACTTTATTATTATAGCAGTAATAATAATAATGATTATAGTAATGATAAAATAATAATGATAATCATAGTAATAATTATAACAATTATTATTATTATTGTTATAATATTAACTATAGTAATTACAGTAAAAATATAGTAATAATAACTATTATTGTAGTATTAATTATTATAGTAAAAAATAATACTATCAAAAATGATTATAGTAATAATAGTAAGGATAATTATAGTAGTAATGATAAAATAATTATAGTACTACTAATAATAATACTACTAAAAATAATAATCGTAAAGTTAACAATTATTATGATAGTAATAATAATTATAGTAGTAATTAAATAATAATAATGTTAGTAATAACCATTATATTAATGTGGTAATAACAGGAATGACATTTGATGATGTAAGAATGTGTTTGGAGAACTCACACTGGTGGCTGCTGGACCTGGCAGGACTGAAGTGAGCCAGCTGGTTCTCCACGTACTGAAGAACCCTGAGTGAGTCCTGCTGGTCCTGAGGGCAGGGAGCTCCTGCAGCTTGGACTGGACCTGGACACAAAGACTGGATCCATCAGCAAGTCTTCCACATGTCCTTCATTCCACATCCCAGTGCATTTACAAAACTACACCAGGAACAACTGCCAATGTCTTCTTAAGTATGCACTTATTCACTTTTTATGTATGCACTTATTCACTTTTTAAGTATGCACTTATTCACTTTTGATTTGCTTCTCCTTTCCCGTCATCACAGAAAAATGATACCAAATGATACTAATTGGATTAAGATGGCTTTTATAAGTGTTTCCACACACTTTTAGGCCTTAGGTCATGTCAGGGAGCACCAAGGAACACTAGAACACACACACACACATATATATATATATATATATATATATATATATATATATATATATATATATATATATATATATATATATATATATATATATATATATATATATATACATATACATATATATATATACATATATATATATATATACACTTGTCAACTTTATATTGACTAGTGTCTTATTGTTCAATCATTATTACAAATGTCTAGCTTGTGTGCTATTGTGTGCTAAGCTGTGGCGTAGCTGCTAGCTCCTAGTAACCTACAGCCTAGCATTTTTACAATTTGTAGATGACTTTAGTCAAATAGAAAAAACTTGTGTGTTTCATTGGAGGACATTTAGATGTTAACTGTCCGTCAGCTTTGTACAAGTAAACACTCTGCTTGTGTCGCACATGATATCACACACACAAGTAAACACTGCTTGTGTCGCACATGATATCACACACAAGTAAACACTGCTTGTGTCGCACATGATATCACACACACAAGTAAACACTGCTTGTGTCGCACATGATATCACACACAAGTAAACATTGCTTGTGTCGCACATGATATCACACACACAAGTAAACACTGCTTGTGTCGCACATGATATCACACACAAGTAAACATTGCTTGTGTCGCACATGATATCACACACACAAGTAAACACTGCTTGTGTCGCACATGATATCACACACAAGGAAACACTGCTTGTGTCGCACATGATATCACACACAAGTAAACACTGCTTGTGTCGCACATGACATCACACACACAAGTAAACACTGCTTGTGTCGCACATGATATCACACACAAGGAAACACTGCTTGTGTCGCACATGATATCACACACAAGTAAACACTGCTTGTGTCGCACATGATATCACACACAAGTAAACATTGCTTGTGTCGCACATGATATCACACACACAAGTAAACACTGCTTGTGTCGCACATGATATCACACACAAGTAAACATTGCTTGTGTCGCACATGATATCACACACACAAGTAAACACTGCTTGTGTCGCACATGATATCACACACAAGGAAACACTGCTTGTGTCGCACATGATATCACACACAAGTAAACACTGCTTGTGTCGCACATGACATCACACGGAAGTAAAAACGCTGCAGGACTGGTTATGTTCCACATGATATCACACACAAGTAAACACTCTGCTCGTGTCGCACATGATATCACACACAAGTAAACACTCTGCTTGTGTCGCACATATCACACACAAGTAAAGACTGCTTGTATCACACATGCTATCACACACAAGTAAACACTCTGCTCGTGTCGCACATGATATCACACACAAGTAAACACTCTGCTTGTGTCGCACATATCACACACAAGTAAAGACTGCTTGTATCACACATGCTATCACACACAAGTAAACACTCTGCTTGTGTCGCACATGATATCACACACAAGTAAAGACTGCTTGTATCACACATGCTATCACACACAAGTAAACACTCTGCTTGTGTCGCACATGATATCACACACAAGTAAAGACTGCTTCTATCATACATGCTATCACACAAAAATAAACGATCTGCTTGTATCGCACATGACATCACACACAAGTAAACAATCTGCTTGTATCGCACATGATATCACACACAAGTAAAGACTGCTTGTATCACACATGCTATCACACACAAGTAAACACTCTGCTTGTGTCGCACATGATATCACACACAAGTAAAGACTGCTTCTATCATACATGCTATCACACAAAAGTAAACAATCTGCTTGTATCGCACATGACATCACACACAAGTAAACACTCTGCTTGTGTCGCACATGATATCACACACAAGTAAACACTCTGCTTGTATCACACATGCTATCACACACAAGTAAACAATCTGCTTGTATCGCACATGACATCACACACAAGTAAACACACTGCAGGACTGTTTGTATCACACATGATATCACATCATTTTTAATTAATTATTATAGTAAAAAAATAATACTATTAAAAATTATTATAGTAAAGATAATTATAGTAGTAGTGATAAAATAATAATTATAGTACTACTAATAATAATACTACTAAAAATAATAATAGTAATATTAACAATTATTATGATAGTAATAATAATTATAGTAGTAATTAAATAATAATAATGTTAGTAATGACCATTATATTATTGTAGTAACAACAGGAATGACATTTGATGATGTAAGAATGTGTTTAAAGATACAATCGCACATGATATCACACACAAGTAAACACTCTGCAGGACTGCTTGTATCACACATGATATCATACACAAGTAAAAACGCTGCAGGACTGCTTGTATCGCAAGTGATATCACACATTTACATTCAAGCTGATATCATTACAAGCTGATATTAGACTGATATCTGATGTCAATATTGGATTGGGACACCTCTGACTTTATGCCTGATTGTGTGTGTTGTGATGAAAGCAGACTTATGACATCATGATGGTGTGTTGTTGTGTTGAAAGCAGACTCACCTGCAGAGAGCAGACTCCCATTAGAAGGTGTGACAGACAGCAGGGAAGGTGGAGCAATGGGCACCAAGGAAGGTGGAGCAATGGGCACCATGGCTGGGACACCAGAGACAAAGTAGGGGGTGAAGGCGGGCGTCTGCGTCTTGATTCCTTTCCCCGCCTCGTACACTGCAAAGAGGAGGAGGAGGAGCCAGGACGTGACACACCTGTCTGTGGGAGGAGCCAGGCGGGTGGGGTCCCACTACTCACGGTGTCGGGGGCAGCAGCAGCTGTCAGGACAGCAGCAGCAGCTGACGTAGCAGCAGCAGGAGTGAGGACAACACTGGCACCAACACACTCCCAGCAGCAGCAGCAGCAACACACTGCCCACCACCACCGCACACACAAACACCCACTCTGACACACACACACACACACACACACACACACACACACACACACACACACACACACACACACACACACACACACACACACACACACACACACACAGGTTACATCATTTGGAGTTGTTGATCATGACTTGTGGGCACCAGCCTTTCTGCAGGTTGTGGAGACATAACACTGTTATACACTTTAATAAATCATAAAGTGATGACATCGTGCTGTATTTGACTTTTTTCAACCAAAAATGCTTTGCTGTGATTAGTGGGTACTTGTACTTGAATTAAAAACATGTTGACAGGAGGTACATCACTGAAAAAAAGGTTGAGAACCACTGACTTAGGCATCTTCAGAACAGGTTAAAAATGTTTCTGTGGAGGGAGGTTGTGATTAGCACACCACAGGTATGAAGATCTGCGCCCCCGTCTGGGTGGCTGGAGACAGCACACCTTCAAGACGGGGGCGTGGCATGGGCAGGACGGCGAGACACAGCTGGCAGGTGATTAGATGTCACAGGTGGTCCACGTTAATCTAATCACCTGTTGTCTTGTTAACCGTGATCACCTGTTGTCTTGTTAACAGTGATCACCTGTTGTCTTGTTAACAGTGATCACCTGTTGTCTTGTTAACAGTGATCACCTGTTGTCTTGTTAACAGTGATCATCTGTTGTCTTGTTAACAGTGATCACCTGTTGTCTTGTTAACAGTGATCACCTGTTGTCTTGTTAACAGTGATCATCTGTTGTCTTGTTAACAGTGATCGCCTGTTGTCTTGTTAACAGTGATCGCCTGTTGTCTTGTTAACAGTGATCGCCTGTTGTCTTGTTAACAGTGATCATCTGTTGTCTTGTTAACAGTGATCGCCTGTTGTCTTGTTAACAGTGATCGCCTGTTGTCTTGTTAACAGTGATCGCCTGTTGTCTTGTTAACAGTGATCGCCTGTTGTCTTGTTAACAGTGATCGCCTGTTGTCTTGTTAACAGTGATCGCCTGTTGTCTTGTTAACAGTGATCGCCTGTTGTCTTGTTAACAGTGATCACCTGTTGTCTTGTTAACAGTGATCACCTGTTGTCTTGTTAACAGTGATCACCTGTTGTCTTGTTAACAGTGATCACCTGTTGTCTTGTTAACAGTGATCACCTGTTGTCTTGTTAACAGTGATCATCTGTTGTCTTGTTAACAGTGATCGCCTGTTGTCTTGTTAACAGTGATCGCCTGTTGTCTTGTTAACCGTGATCACCTGTTGTCTTGTTAACAGTGATCGCCTGTTGTCTTGTTAACAGTGATCACCTGTTGTCTTGTTAACAGTGATCACCTGTTGTCTTGTTAACAGTGATCACCTGTTGTCTTGTTAACAGTGATCATCTGTTGTCTTGTTAACAGTGATCACCTGTTGTCTTGTTAACAGTGATCACCTGTTGTCTTGTTAACAGTGATCATCTGTTGTCTTGTTAACAGTGATCGCCTGTTGTCTTGTTAACAGTGATCGCCTGTTGTCTTGTTAACAGTGATCGCCTGTTGTCTTGTTAACAGTGATCATCTGTTGTCTTGTTAACAGTGATCGCCTGTTGTCTTGTTAACAGTGATCGCCTG